>NC_052025.1:19442440-19631027 GCF_015832195.1 Motacilla alba alba | reverse complement strand
AGTTCCCAGGGATCAGGGATGGGAAGAGACGGGATCAGCCCCCAGGAAGCAAAGCCTTCCCCGCAGGAATCCGGGAGCCGCTCCAGGATGGATTCGGGCCTCCCCGCCTCCTCCCGAGCTCCCGGAGCCATTCCCGAGGTTTTCCACGCCCTTCCAGCCACCTGTAGAGGTCCGGGAAGCGGCGGCCTAGGGAGGGGCCCGGGGGATGCGCGACCCCGGGAGGGCTGGACCGCGGGCCGGGGGGGATGCGCGGGTTGGGGGGATGCGCGTTTTGGGGGGATGCTCGGTTCGGATGATGCGCGGTCCGGGGGATGCGCAGTTTGGGGCATGCTCGATTTGGGGGATGCTCGATTTGGGGGATGCGCGGTTCGGGGGGGATGCGCGGTTTTGGGGGGGATGCGCGGTTTGAGGGGGATGCGCGGTTTGGGGGGTGTGATGCGCGGTTTTGGGGGGGATGAGCGGTTTGGGGGGGATGCGCGGTTTGAGGGGGATGCGCGGCTTGGGGGAGATGCGCGGTTTGGGGGGTGTGATGCGCGGTTTGGGGGGTGTGATGCGCGGTTTGAGGGGGATGCGCGGTTTGGGGGATGCGCGGTTTTGGGGTGTGTGATGCGCGGTTTGGGGTGTGTGATGAGCGGTTTTTGGGGGGGATGCGCGGTTTTGGGGGGGATGCTCGGTCCGGTGGCGGCGCGGTTTTGCGGGGGACGCTCTGCTCTGGGGCAGCGCGCTCGGCGCGGATGCCGCGCGGCGCGGTTCGGGGGTCGCAGCCCCGCCGCGCCGCCCCCGCGGTTTGGGGGGCTCGCCCCGCGCCGCCGCGCCCCCTCCAAGGGTTAAAACTGCAGCAGAGCTGCGGGGCCGGAGCGGCCGCGGCCGGGGAGGGGCTCGGCGGCGGGGGAAGCGCGGGGCCGGGCGGGGCAGGGCGCGGGCGGCGGCTCGGCCGGCGGGGGAGGCTGCGGCGGCCGGGCCCGGCACCTTGCGGGCACCGGGGCGGCTCTTACCTCGGCACGGGCATGCGGCTGGCGCGGCCGGGGAGCGACGAGCGCCGGAGGAGACGGAGAAGGAGCCGGAGGAGGAGGAGGAGAAGCGAGGAGGAGGAGGAGGAGGAGGAGGAGGGTGGGGTGTGCCCGCTGCCGAGCGCTGCCCGCAGCTCGGCCGGTGCTCGGCGCGGCGGGGCCGTGATGTCAGCCCCGCACCGCCCCCGGGGGGAGCGGCCCGGCCCGGCCCGCGGGGGGGCCCCGGGCCGCCTTAACCCTTCGGCAGCCCCGGTTCCGATTCAACCCTTCGGCGGCCCCGGTGCCACCCCCGCGAGGCCCCGGTAACCCTTCGGCAGCCCCGGTTCGGGTGCGGACCCGGTTCCGATTTAACCCTTCGGGAGCCCCGGTTCGGGTCCGGACCCGGTTCCGATTTAACCCTTCAACAGCCCCGGTGCCACCTCCGCTTTAACCCTTTGGGAGCCTCGGTCCGGCCCCGGTTCAGTTCTAACCCTTTGCGAGCCCCGGTTCGGGTCCGGTTCTGTTTTAACCCTTTGGCAGCCGCGGTTCCGCCCCGGCTCCCTCCCTTCCCGACAGCGGCAGGAAATCCTGGAATGCTGAGCTGGGAAGGAGCTGAAAGCCCATCCCATCCCATCCCATCCCATCCCATCCCATCCCATCCCATCCCATCCCATCCCATCCCATCCCATCCCAGGCCTCGGCCGCTTCCAGCGGTCCAGGGGGATGGATGTTCCATGGAAATTGAGGAATCCATGGATATTCCGACGTTCCTGGATGTTCCCGGCTGCTGCAGCACCCGGAAGGATCCATCCGCGTGGAAAAGGAGATTTTTTACCCCGTTTTTGTCACCGACAGTGACACCAGCAGGGCTGGCAGCTCCGTTTTCCAGGCCCAGCTGGAAGCGACACTCGGAATAATTTGGGACATCGGTGTGTCCAAATAACCCCAAAATCCAGGCCCCAGAGGGAAAAAGTCCTGGAGAGTTTTATCCCAACTCCTGCTCTCTCCACCAAGGAAATCCCACTCCCACTGGCATCGATTCCAAAGAAATCTGGGGGAATTTGGGGAATTCTGGTACGGACTAGAGGAGCTGGGGAGCATCCCTGCCGCTCGTGGCTGTGCCACCTTGCGGGCCCCAAATCTGGGAATTCCCTCCCAACATTTAGAAATCTCTGGGATGACAAATGAATATTGGGGGAAAATATTTGGGGAAAAATATTTAGGGAAAAAAACAAAGGAACCAGAACATTTAATCTCCTTGTTTCCAGGGAATGGAACCAGGATGCAGCCCAGGCCTGGAATTCTCCAGGATTTTTTTGTTGTTGTTTAATTATAATTATTTTTTTTTATTCTTTTTTAAAATTTATTTTTTTCCCTCCAATTAATTTTATTTCTTTCAAACAACTCCAGGCCAATTCCAAAGGCATTCCCAATCCTCCTGGAAGAAAAGCACAGCCCCAAAACCAAGGATTTTCCTCTTATAAGGAGATTATTCCACCAAGAATCCAACGGAAGATGAGTTTTATTCCAAGCATCCCTGTAGAAAACCGATGGATCTGATGACAGGAGGAGGAAAAATCCCAAATATTCCTTGAAAATGAACTATTTTTAAGGATAAACCACGTGAGCTGGGCTGGGAAGTGTGGGAAAGGTTAATGCAATTATCAGGGAATTAATGACATCAGCCACCGCTAAATCCTGACCCACCCAGCCGTGACCTTTTCCCAAAAATCCTCCGTTTTCCCGGGATCTGAAGGATCTGAGAGGATGCTTGGAATGAAGCAGAGCTCAGGACAGGGAATATTCCAGGCCTGGAAAAGCTGGAGGAGGAGGAGAATCCTGGTTTTCCCAAAGCCTTGGAGCAGCTCCGTGTCCCGGCTGCCTCATCCCAGAGGGGGAATTAATTATCCCAATGAAAACTCGGAAAGCTTGGAAAAAAAACCTGGGAGCTGAGCTGGGATAGCTGGGAAAGGTAGGATGGGAAGGGAAGGCTGGGAAGGTGCCTGGAACTGGGAGGATCCCGGGAATCTGGTGATGGATGGATCCCGACTTTCCACTCTGGGAGAAATCCCAGCATCTCCCAAATCCCAAATGCAGCTTGGGAGGAGCCCGGAAATGTTGGGAAAGGGGCTGGAAGTTGGGAAAGCTGGGAAAGCCAGGGCAGCCCCTCATCCGAGCTGGGAGGAGCAGGAATGCCGGGAATGGGGTGGGAGTTTGGGAATTTGCAGCACTGCCAAGGATGGGACAGTTCCCTTCCCAGAGGGAATTCCTCTGGCATGGTCAGGAAAACAGCTCAGGCTGCACCAGGACAGCCCTGCAATCCCAAATCCCGGCTTTGGGAGTACTGGGGAGGGCAGGGAAACATCCCAGGGATTTGTGCCTCAGGTTTGGCTTGGAATGTTTGGTGGGATCCCGTTCCAGCTCCCAGCTTTTCCTGGAGAGCATCCATGATCCTGCCGCGGATCCCGGGAAAGGGAGATGCTCAGCACCTGGAGAGAATTCCAAGGATTCCAATTTCCTGCTGGCACCGAGCAGGATCCGGGTGCCGTGTCCCGGCCTCCTCCAGCTGGAGCGGTTTCTCCATCAGCACCGGGGATTCCGGCTTTTCCATCGGCATTCCTGAATTCCCAGCGGCACCGGAGATCCCTGAATTCCCACCAGCATCCCTGAATTCCCAGCAGGACCAGAGATCCCTGAATTCCCGGCAGGAGCAGAGATCCAGGTTGGTGCCATTGCTCTCTGGAACGCGTCTCCCGCAGCCCAGGAGGATTCCCAGGGGAAGGCCAGCGGGAATTGCTCCAGCGGGATTGGATCCGGGCACCCCATTCCCAGAGCTGTGCAGCAGCACCCCGCCTGGAATTCCCGAACCGCGGCGCGTCCCGGGAACGGGAAGAGCGGATCCCGCTGGATGCGGCCTCGTGGAGCGGAGAATTCCTGGAGCGGAGAATTCCTGGATCCGGGAGCGCCTCGGGCTCCCTCTCCTGGCGCTGCCGGGAGGGAATCGCTGCGGAAATCTTGGGAACGGGAATCTCACCGGGAGCACGGGTGCGGGCACCGCGGTGACACGGACAGCCCTTGGGATGAGTGGAATTCCACAGAAACTCAGGATCAGGGGTCTGAGCCGGGATAAGGAATGAAACCATTCCCAAAATTTCCTGTTTTCCCCCTCGCAGCATCCAGAGCCCACCATGGATCATTTTCCATCTTTCCTCATCCCGCCCTTGGGGTTATCCCGGAATTTCATTTCCTGGCGCTGCCGGGCTGGATGTGAGGAATTAAAAAAATCCTCGGGAAAATTCCCACCTGGCTGGCTGGGAATGCGGGAAGAGAGGAGCGGAATTGGGAATCCCAGTCTTTCCATAGGATGTGGTGATCCCAATCTTTCCATAGGATTGGTGATCCCAGTCTTTCCATAGGATGTGGTGATCCCAATCTTTCCATGGGATGTTGTGATCCCAATCTTTCCATAGGATGTGGTGATCCCAATCTTTCCATAGGATTGGTGATCCCAGTCTTTCCATACGATGTCGTGATCCCAACCTTTCATGGAGCTCCGTTATCCCCACAATCCCGACCCCCCCCCAGGGGCAGGTGGGACAATTCCAGCTTTTCCAGCTCTTCCCCAGCGCCACCATTCCCTCTGAAATGAAGGATGGATGATCCTCCTTGGCAAAACCCGACCCTTAGGGAAAAACCCCCGGAGCTGCTGCCGTGGCCCTTCCAGGGATTCCAGCCCCGGGACATTCCGGAGCCGCGTGGCCGAATCCCGGCACGTCCCCGGCTCTGCCCACAATTACAGAGGAACGGGAAAACCATGGATACAGCGCCCGGAGAGTCCTGGAATATCCGCAGCCGCCAATTATCCGGAGGCTGGTGTTTGGATTCCAGAGTGGATAATTTATGGAGAGGTCCAGGGCCGGGCGCTCGTCCCTTTGGATGGAAGTTCCTCTGGAATAACAATACCTGGCGCTGGGAGCGCACGGATCGCCCGAATCCCGGGATTTGAAAGGGAGATGATTCCATTTGTTCCGCCGGGAGCGGGAACAAACAGCTCCGTCTGCTCTGCCGCCGGCAGCTGGTTCCCATTATCCCTGGAAAAGATCCCGGTTTTTCTCTGGGAGGGGAATTTGGAGCCGCCTCGACTCATTCCAAGTATGAAGTGAATGCGGAGCACGGATGAGAATTCCAGGGGGTGAAGGGATGGGAGATGAGGCAGCTCCTCCCAGCGGGAGCTGAAATTCCCAATTCCAAGTGGTGCCCTCCGCTTCCAAACCTCTGGAGATCCCCAGGACCGGGAATTCCTGGGAAGTGTGGATTTTGGGGGAGAAGATCTTCCCAATGGAAAAATCGCTTCCAAAGGAACAGGAGAGGGAAGTGGGAGCTGAAATCCCCAATTCCAAGAGGTGCCCTCGGCTTCCAGTCCTCTGGAGACCACCGGGATTGGGAATTCCTGGGGATGGAGTGTGGATTCCATAGGATGGGAAAAGCTTGGGAGAGGATGATGGAAAGGGAGCAAGGCAAGAGATCCAGGGAAGAGATTTTGGAGGAAAAGAGAGGAATTCGGGGAATTTGAGTGTCCAAGAACAGGTTGGATGAGGCTTGGAACCACCTGGGACAGTGGGAATTGTCCAGTTCCAGTGGGAATTGTCCCTGCCCATGGAATGTGATGGATTTGAGGTCCCTTCCCACCCAAACCATTCCAGGATTCCATAATTTTTGTGTTCTCTTTATTTAATGCCTATCCCAGCTTCCTTATTCCCCACCCATCCGGATTTATTTGGAAGTGGGAAAAGCAGCGGGATGGAGGAAGAGGAAGCTGTGGGATCCCCGGAAACCCTGGCAGGAGAGGATTAAACAAGGGATTCATGGGAAAATCCAAGGAGATTATAAAAATCCCATGGAATGCAGCTGGGCTGAGGTGGGAATCTCCCTGTGCGGGTGACTCTGCTCCGTCCCCATTCCCAAATCCAACATTTTCCCAACCTTTTCCCAATACTTTCCCAACACCCTTCACGGACTGAGAACCATGGTGACCCCCCCTGGAATTATCCGGCAAAATTCCTCTCTTTTTCCAATGCCAGAGGATAAAGCTCAAGGAATCGGAGGGGGGAAAGTGGGAAAAGTTTTGGGATAAATCCTGCGCCAGCATTCAGGTTTATGGGGGATATTCCCAATCCAGCAGTGTTCGGATCTCATGGACTCCCTGAGCTGTGGGAGCTTCCAGGAAATTCCCGGAGTTTTCATATCCCATAATTCTCCTCCTATAGGGAACGGTGTCCCTGGAATGGGAATGAGGGCAGGGCGGAGTCTCCCGGTGGGAATCCTGGAATTCCACTGGGGACTCCTCTCCCACCCCTCCTCATCCTGGGCCTTCCCAGGCTCCTGCATGGATATGGAATTCCACGAAAAGGGAATTTACGGCTGCCCCATTCCCGTCTGCCGGGGAAAAGCTGGATTTGGAAACGGTGGGATCTGGTGGCAGCTCGGAAAACAGCCGGAGGGGAGCATGGAAAAGGCTCCTGGCAGGAATCCTGTTGGAAGCCAGCCCAGGGAACTGAAGGAGCGTTTTCCATGCCTGGATCCGATGTTTGATGGATGAGTTCGGCACTTGGCTCCGCCGGGAATTTTAAAGGCAAACCCGACACCTTTGGCTCGGCTCCTGGTTTTCCCCTCGCTCCAGGAACATTCCCAAATTTCTTTGGGATGACAGGGAGGGGACCAGGACCCCCCAGTGCCTCCCACTGAGCCAAGGATTCCCACAATTCCCAGGAATGGGAGCAGGGCTTGGAAAGGGCCATGATGGGAGCTATCCCAGAGCTCCTCGTTCCCACCAGAATTCCCAAAATTTGCACTCCCCCGTCTGCCAGTCCTGCCCCGTTTTCCGGGAGCCATCCCAGAATCCTGGGGGCTGATCCCAGAGATCACCACACCACTTTGGGGCAGATCCCAGGATCCATCCCAGAATTTTGGGGAAGATCCCAGGATTGATCCCAGAATTTGGGAGGCTGATCCCTGGATTCACCCCAGGATTTTGGGGGGGAAATCCCAAGATCCATCCCAACATTTCAGGGGAGCTACATCCAGAATCCTGCCCAGAATTTTGGGGAGCAGATCCAAGGATCCATCCCAGAATTTTGGGAGGATAATCCTAGGATCCATCCCAGAATCTGGAGGGGGGCTGATCCCTGTTTTCCTGTGTGGAAGAGGCTGGAATTCTGCTGCCCTGTTTTCCTGGCTCTGGGAAGAGCTGACGCTGTGGGAGAGGCTGGAATTCTGCTTCCAGCTTTTTTCTTGGAGCAATTCTCCGGAGCTCTGAGCTCAGCGGAGCCGCTGGATCGGGAATGAGGGATCCACGTGCTTCGGCTTGGAGCTGCTCCCGGGTATCCAGAGGGACAAATCCCAATCCCAAATCCAGCTGTGGAGTGGGGTTTGCTGTTCCCGAGCATCCACCTTTCCCTGGGAAGTGGGAAAAGCCTCTGGAGTGGGATAAAATCCCTGCATGCCCCCCTCCCCAGCTCCTTCTGCGCTGAAATCTGGGAATTTGGGAATTTGTTGTCATTCCCGGCCTGTGTTTACATTCCTGGTTTCCAGCCTGGCTCTTCCCAAACTCCCGAGGCAGCTGCATCCAAGGCCAGATGCCTCCCACAGGTCGCGATCAAGGAGCTGCTGCGGGAACAGCTGGAGCCTGGAAAAACCCGGAAAACCTCCTGGGATGATCCCAAAAAATAGGGAAGGAAGGTCGGGAGTGCGGTGAGGTGGAAGCACAAAATCCTGTGGGATTTGGATCCAGGGATTTGTGGGTGCCATTCCCGCCCATGGAGAAGGATTGGAATGGGATGGGCTCCCCATTCCATGATTCCATGAGGAATTCCTGCTATCCAGAGGTTTTTCCAGATAAACAAAAGCTTCTCCTGGATCCAGGGGTCAGCTGGGAGCACGCGGCCGGAGCAGCCTCCTCCTTCTCCGGGGCTTTTGAGGAGTCATCCAAGGATTTTAATCTGGGAAAAACACGGGATCTTCCCTTTGGGAATGGTTGATGTCATTCCCAGATCTGCATCCAGCTGAACTCGCTCCCTGGGATGAAGCATTCCCTGCTTTCTCCTCCCCTCTCCCAGTTTTTTCTCCTTTGTTTTCCCCCAGCTTTCCCCCCTCTCTCTCCCAGGATTTTCCTCCCTTTCTTCCCAGTTTTTCCCTTATTTTCTTCCCAGCTTCCCCTCACTTTTTCCCAGTTTTTTTATCCCCTTTTTTTCCCAGTTTTCCCCCTTTTTTCCCAGTTTTTTCTCCCCCTCCTCTCTCTCCCAGCCTTCCCCCCTCTTTTCCCGGAGCAGGTGACACCCCCAGAGCTGCCCCCCCGCAGCGCCGCCGCTGTCCCCCCGAAACCCTTCCCATCCCTGCGGGATCCCAGATCGGAATTCCCGGCTGGCACAGCCCCGATTCCAGGCTGGAATTCCCGGCTGGCACAGCTGATTCCAGGTGGGCATTCCCGGCTGGCATTCCCGGCTGGCACAGCCCCGATTCCAGGCTGGAATTCCCGGCTGGCACAGCTGATTCCAGGTAGGAATTCCCAGCTGGCACAGCCCCAATTCCAGATCAGAATTCCCAGCTGGCACAGCCCCGATTCCAGGTGGGCATTCCCGGCTGGGACAGCCCCGATTCCAGGCGGGCATTCCCGGCTGGCACAGCTGGTTCCAGGCGGGCATTCCCGGCTGGCACAGCTGATTCCAGGTAGGAATTCCCAGCTGGCACAGCCCCAATTCCAGATCAGAATTCCCAGCTGGCACAGCCGATTGCAGATCAGAATTCCCGGCTGGCACAGCCCCGATTCCAGGCTGGAATTCCCGGCTGGCACAGCTGATTCCAGGTGGGCATTCCCGGCTGGCACAGCCGATTCCAGGTCAGAATTCCCGGCTGGCACAGCTGATTCCAGGCTGGAATTCCCGGCTGGAATCCGCTCCCTAAAGGGTGGCACGGCCTGGAGGCAGCTGTGCCCATTCCCATCCTTTCCTGCTGCGCCTCATCCCGAGATTCCAGGCTGGAATTCCTGTCTGGCACAGCCGATTCCAGGCGGGAATTCCCGGCTGGCATAGCCCCGATTCCAGGCTGGAATTCCCGGCTGGCACAGCTGATTCCAGATCGGAATTCCGGGCTGGCACAGCCCATTCCAGGCGGGCATTCCCGGCTGGCACAGCCCCGATTCCAGATGGGCATTCCCGGCTCACAGCTGATTCCAGGCTGAAATTCCCACCTGGAACCCGCTCCCTAAAGGGTGTCCCGGCTGGAAAGGGCCGTCCCCATTCCCATCCTTTCCCTCCTCCCCGCTCCCTGGTCCCTCCCACTCCCTCCCAGCGCTCTCCCGCTGTCAGGGAGCCGGGAAAAGTTTGGGATAAGGGACGGGACCTGGGATCGGAGCTCCCAGTCCCGCCGATGCTCGGGAGCGGGGACTGGGGCAGCCGGCGATTCCATGGATATTCCCAGCGGGATTCTCCTGGCCTGCTCCCTCTGCCTCCTGCCCGGTGAGTGCCCATCCCAATCCCCCCCCCAAAAAACCGGGAATGGCTTGGGAAAAGTGCTGGGAAAACCTTCACGCGGCTCTTGGAAAAGTTTTGCCGGGAGCGGGAGGGAGCTGGAAAGGGATGGAGATGCTGGAATTCCCGGGGAGCTCCCGATCCCTGCTCGGCCTTGGAGCGGGATTAACCGGGATAATCCCAAAGGATCGGATACTGCGGGGGGGAAGGAAAGCTCCCTTTTCCCGAAATCCGGCTTTTCTGAGGTTTCTCCCGTTGGAAAACGGGGAATGCTCGGGGTTAAATTTAGGAGAGGCTTTAGGCGGAGTTTAATTCCAGGAGCTGATCCTGCGGCTTCTCCCGTTCTGCTCCGGGGGGCTGGGATGGATTTTCCTGCTTTTCCCGGGGGTTTTTCCTTGGGAAAAGCGGCTCCCCATTCCTGCTTTAATCCCGTCTGGAACCCACCCGCGCCGGGAGCCGCCGAAGTGGGGGGAAAACTGGGAAAAAAACCGGGGGAAAATCGGGAAAAAAGCGCTTTTTCCCCACTGCCAGGAGCTCGGCCACCGGCTCGCGCCTCCTCCAGCTGCAAACATTCCCAAACTTCCTGCTGGAAAACGCGCCAGCCTGCTCGGGGTTTTTATGGGATTGGCGCTTTTTGGGATTTTTTTTTTTTTCCCTTTCTGCCGGGGGATCCTTTCAAGGGAGCCGCGGCCGAGCTGCTTTTCCTGGGATAATTGGATCCATGTGTGGAGGGAGGCATGGATGTGGCTGTGGAACGGGATGTTGGAAAAATCCTGGGATTTGCCGGATTCCCGGGAAATTTCCCCCATGGACACAGTGCCGGTCCGTAAAGGGAGGATCGTGGAAGGGGGTTTTGGGAATTCTGCCTTGGGATGTGTGGAAAGGATCCCTGAATTTGCTCCCTGGGATGAAACATTCCCTGCTTTTCCCTCTTCTCTCCCAGTTTTTTTCCCCCCTATCCATGGATTTTTCTGGCCATGAATTTCCCCCCAGGGATTTCCATCCTGGGGAGTTTCTGTCCCTGGATGTTCCTGGATCCAGGGATTTTGTGGGAATTCCGGAAGCTCAAGGTCCTGCTGTAGCAAAGCTCCTCCGGAGCTTTGGGAAATAATTTTGGGAGAGCAGGAATGTTTTTTTTTGGGGAAACAATTTTGTGGGAAGGCAGGAATGTTCCAGGATGACTGAGCTTCTGTTCATCCCCAGCATTCCCGGCCTTCCCATCCAAATCCCGGGATTTTCCCTGAAGCCAGTGACACACTCCGGGAGCTGGCAGCATTCCCTTGGATTGCCAGGAATCCAAGCCCACCCTGCTGCTTCCCAGAGGGTTTTTTTCCCAAAAATTTCTTGTCCTTTAGAAAGTTTTCCTTGTTCAGCTCAATATTCCCTCTCCAGGAATTCCACCCTGAGCTCGGGCAGTGCCGGAAGCCAGGGGAAAAAAACCTGGATTTTCCTGACAGTCCAAGAAAAACCAGGATATTCTTCTGGGGAACCAGAAAACTCTGGGGCAGAGGCAGCAAAATCCAGCCCCAAATTTTCATGGAAGCAGAACCAGGGTTGGGAATCATGGGAAAGCTTCCAGGCACTCCCCAGAGTTCATTTTCCAGCTGGAAATCCCAAAGGATTCAGGCAGGGCAAATTTTCCCCCTTTTTCCCCAGTTTTTCCAAATTTTCTCCCCGGTTTTTCCGATTCCCCCCCTCCCCTTCCACACACTTTTCCCTCCCTTTATTCCCATTTTATCTTCCCAGTTTTTCCAATTTTTTCCGCAGTTTTCCCCCCTTCTCTCCCCCCCCCCCTTTCCCCCCCTTTTCCCCCTTCTCCCTCTTCTCTCTCCCAGTTTTTCCCCATTTTTTCCTGGTGCTGGGGCCTTTGGGATCATCCCCATCCCAGAAATTCCCCTTCCAGGGCTTCTTTCTATCCTGATTTTTACCCTGGCAGGAAAGGTGGATTTCATTCCCATCCTTCTTTTCCCAAAGGTTTTCCTCTTTCCCAATGTTTTCCTTGACAAGAACCAAACGTTTGGATGCCCCAGAAGCTCCAAAGAAAGGGAGGAATTTGGGGCTTCCTGCCCTCAGAATTCCAAGGAAAACCTGGAGCTTTGGTCACTTCTTTGGGATAGCGATCAAAGGGGGGAAATTCCAGATTTTCCTGGTTGCCAGCAGGAAAATCTCCTGGATAACGTTTCCTAAAATTCCCATTTCAGCCGGAGGCGGTTGGAATATTCCCAATATTTATTTTATTCCTTTCTTTTTGTCGGAGTTTTGCGGTTCCATCCATTGCTTGGAATCTTCTCTCCCACATCTTTTGCTTCCCTGGGATTGGGATGCTCCAGCAGGAGCCACTCCCAGCTCTCCTCCCTGTTTTCCCAGAGAATTCCCATTTCATGGAATATTTATGTTCATTTATTTTTGTTCCATTTTTGGAGTTTTATCCTAAACCATGGAATGGGATTCTCCAATTTTATCCCGCTGATCCCATTCCCAAAAATCCCCAGCTTGGGGGTGTGCAGTGCAAAATCCAGGAAAATTAAGAGGAAAATCCATCCCATCCTCTCCAGCACTTCCTCTGCATCCAAGACGCTTCCAGTTCTTGGGAATTTCTTGCTGAGAATCCGAAATTCCCAGAATTCCCACTGATTCCGGGGTGCTCCGATGCCCTTCCCCCTTTCCCTTTCCCATCATTCCATGGCCAATCCCAGCTTCCCTCTCTCCCGAGGTTTGCATTTCTTTGGGATGTGAAATGAGGTCAACGCTCCACAAAATATCTTGGCTCTCATCGCTGTCTCCCGTTTTTTTTTATCCCAGGTTTTTTTTTATCCTGGCTTTCTAGAATTTCTTTCTGGATCCTTTGGAAGCTCCTTTTCCTCGGAATCCGTGGTCGGATTCCTCCATTCCCTGCTCCAGGAGAGGGTTTGTTCCTAGGATTCCAGACATTCCCTTTTTCTCCGACATTCCCGCCTATCCGAACATTCCCATCCTGGATTTTTCCGCCTGGGAAGCAGCAGTGTGAAATTTTCCTGCCAACGGCTCCTTTATATCCCGAGAAATTCCAAACTGAGCATCCCGCCCCTGTCCTGCAGGAGGATTCCAAGGATTTTCTTGGAATGAAGCACCCAGCAGGATTCAGGGAATCCAGTCCGGGATATCCTGGTTATCCGTGTCCATCCCGCTGCTCTAGCCCGGGATTGGGGCCGTGTCCCTCTGTTCCCATGGATAGCATCTCCAGCATTCCCAAGATTCCCACTCCTGGGGGAATTCCTGATTTCCCAGTTTCCCACCTGGATCTGGCTCCAGGCACAGGGAGGAGCTGCCAGAGAATTCCCCAAATTTTGCTCCAGGGACAGGAAATTTCTCTGGAATTTGTCCCCTGTGAGTGCCAGAATCCCGGGATTGGGATGTCGTGGATCCTGTTCCCGCTGGTCTGTGGGAAGCAGTGTTTTCCAGAGGGAAAGGACCAATCCCAAAAATCACCCTGTCCCAGCTGGAATTCCATCCTTAGGGATATCCCCCTCTGGAGCTGCTTCTGCTCAGCTCCTGCTCCCACAGGGAATGGGAATCCCAGCTTTGGATCCTTGGGAAAACCCTCGGGATTGGCCAGGATCCCTTTTCCATGGATCCCATCCCATCCACAGACGTGGCTGAATCCATGGATTCCAGAGGGAGGAGCTCCTTTCTCCTTCCCATCCTGGCTCCAGGGAATTCCCAGGATGAGCTGTTGAGGGCTGGGAATGGGCTGAATTCCAGGAATTCTGAATCCTCAAGGAGCTCCGAGCTCCATCCGCAGGGCTGGATGTTCCTTGGGAACTCCAGGATGGAGAGCGGAATTTTGGGAAGCTGCAGGCGAGGCAGGGCTGGAACGCTCTGGAATTCCCATCCTGGCTGGGATGGGAATGGGATCAACCCATCCCCGCTCCGGCAGCATCTTCAAACATTCGGGAGCAGCTTTCCCGGGATGGGCGAGGCTGGAATTGCCTCTGGAATCGTCGAATCCAACCCCAAGCGGGAGCACCCGGAGCAGGGCTGGGATTGGAATGATTCCATGGCTGGAACCTTTCCGAGATTTCAGAATTCCGAGTTCCTCCATGCGGAATTAGCGTTTTCCAGCTTTTTTTGGCTGACGGATCCTTCCCCTTTTTTTTTCCCCCCCTCAGGATTCGGGAATTCCTTCAACATCGACACCAAGAGGCCCCAGATAATCGCGGGATCCAGGGAATCTTTTTTTGGATACACGGTGCAGCAGCACGACATCGGCGGCAAGAAATGGTGAGTGGGCTCCAGGAAACCGGGAATTCCAGCGGGAATTTTGGTGGGAATTACACCAACCCACCCCAAATCTCCTCCAGAATTCCCAGGAATTGGTGGGCCAGGATGAGGTGCTGAACAAAGGAAAAGTTTTCCTTAAAAAAAAAAAAGAGGAATTTTCAGTGGGATAAGGGAATATTGGGAATTTGGGAAGGGTGGGTATGGAGGGGGTGTCCTGGCTGGATCACGATTCCTTGGAGCCCCCCAGGGCTGGAATCCCACCTGGAATTTGGGTCCAGGCCATCCTGGTTTTTACAGTTTTGCATGGAGGAGCCGGGACCTGGAGAATCGATCCATCGGGAATGCGGGATGAGCCTGGGATTGGCTCAGGTTTGGGATTTCGGGTGGGTCTGGCTGATCCCAGGGAGGAATCCAGGGCCAATCCTGGGGGAATCCCAGAGCTGATCCCAGGGAATCCCAGGGACGAATCCAAGGCCGATCCCAGGGCTGATCCCAGGGGAGTGAATCCCCGGGGATCCCACCCGGATGTCGGCAGAGATCTTTGGTGCATTCCCGGAGCACCTCAGGACGCTCCAAAGCCCATGGAATTCCCTGGAATTCAGGATCTGCCCCCCAGGTGGGTGAATCCAGGCTCAATCCCATAACTTATGCAATGGATATTCCTGGAATTCGGGAATGCAACCCTCGCCACCTTTGGAAAACCTTCCTGTGTCCTGAGCCTGTGATTCCCATTCCATGGAATTTTGGGAAGTTGGGGTCTCTCCTTCCAAGGCTCCCAGCCCTGTTTTCCACCAGGACTGGGAGTTTATCCCATCGGAATTGTGCATCCTTTGGAAGGGCTGATGCCTTGGGGTGAAATTTGGGAGTTCAGTGTTTCCCGGGATTCTGAGGGAAAATGCTGGAAAACTCCAATGTTGGGAATATTCTCATCCCGGTTGTATCCATAGGAGCTGTTTTAGCTCCATCCCAGCCCAGGGGCTGCAATTCCCGGGATATTTGGGGTCTCTTATCCCATTTTTCCGTGCCACCACCACCGATGGGGTGCCCAAGGGCTGAATTCCCTGGAAACCTGGAAGTTTTTCCTGCTTTCCCAAGCAGGACCAAAGCCCATCCCTGGCTTCTTTTCCCAACTTTTCCTGGCAACACCCACGGGATCCACCTCTAGTTTTTCCTCCTGCTGGTTCCTCTGCTTGGAAAAATGGAATTTTTTCCGGCGGGATCCTGTGGGTGCCCACGGACATAAAAACTCAGGACAGCGCTGCTGGAATCTGCAACTGAGTGGGAAAAGATTCCAAAGGGAAAAATGCGGACACAGCTGAAAAAGTGGAGAAATCTGGGAGCAACCAGAAACCTGTGGAATAAAACCCATGGATGCGCAGAGGGAGCCGGATCAGAATTCCAGGAGCTGGATAACTCCAGGAGCTGGGAGGACACGGGAGGAAAGGGAATGTCCTGAGACCCCAATTCCTGCCGAGCGTCTTCCAACCCCATCCCAAAGAATTCCACAAAATCCACTGGAACACAGCGGAGACTCCGGGCTTCTCTCAGAATCCCGGCCGTGGATGTGCCGGGATCCAGCTGCCAAATTCCAAGCGCGGAATCCGAGGATTTTGGCACCTCCCCTCCAGTCTGAGCCTGTTAATGCTGCTCTTGGCTGCTGGGCATTGTTTGGGAACGGATTCCAAGAATTTCGTGTTTATGGGGTTTTTTTTCCGTATATTTCTAAAGGAATATTGGAGCGGCTCCAAACAGATCGGATTCTCCAGGTATTTTTGGAAGTCGGGAATTTTTCCCCTTTTCCAAACCTTTCAAGGAACCACACAGGCTCATGGAAGTGCATCCCAGAGAGCGGAAAATCCATGAGGAAAAAATCCAGGTTATTAAACTCTGGGGGGCAGGGAAAAGATTCCACTTGGATATTTAAGGCTGGAAAAGCTCATCCATGTGGGATTTGATTTTGCTCCGGCATTTTCCAGAGCAGTGAGGGGTTTCCAGACCTCCTTTTCCACACTTTTTCCATCTTTTCCGTGGAGCCGGAGGTGCCTTCTCCAAGCGGGGATGGAAAAGATGACAGCAGGTGCCTGGAATTCATCCCAAAACCACCGGAGCTCCATGGAATGGCAGATTCCCGCTCCTGGAGCAGGCAGGGAAAGGGGGACCTGGAATTGTGGGATTGGAGCATTCCCAGTGTCCAGACTGGGGTTTTTTTTGGGAAAAATGGGAACTCCCTGTGCTGCTGGGACAAAATGACCCGGGAGGAATTTTGGGATGAGGAGAAGGAATTCCTGGGAGGATGAAAAGGGTTTTGGAGTGTTTGGATCCCAAATCCCAGCAGGTTGGTCGCTGTGGATGGATTTATTTGGGAATAATGAGCAGAATTCCCACAAATGGGATGTGTATCCCCTAAAACCTGGAAGCTCTTGTGGGAATGGGAGCTCCTGGATGTTTGGGGCAAACATAGCCTGGAATCTCATGGAATTTTTGGGAGGAATCTTCCTGGAGGTCCCAGAGCAGGGAAGAAAGGGAAAAAAAAATTCCCTTCATCTTTCATCTCCCCCTTCCAAGTGTTTGTCCGGGATGCTTCCCACCATTCCAGGAGCTGTGGCTGGGAGCATCCCAGAGCTCCTTTCCCAAGGAATCCTGGAGAAGGACACCCGGAGCCCATTCCTGGAATTTTTGGGATGCTGGATGCTCCTGGGGAGATTTCCTTATCCCAACCTCGTATCCCACTTATCCAAAGGGAAGTTCTGATCCCAAAACTCCTCCCTGGGAGCATCCCAAAGTTCCTTTTCCAAGGAATCCTGGAGAGGGGGACAGGCAGCGGTGACAAATCCGGACCCCAAATCCCAGAAAACAGTGGATGATGGGAGCAAAGGCAGCCCACGGAGCTCTGGAATACCGTGGGCAGCAGGAATGCCACATTCCCGTTTTTCCAGGAGTTTTTCCCCCCCGTTTTTTGGGATGTTTAAGGAGATGTTTCCAGGCGAGGCCTCTCCGTGGTTCTTGGCTCAGCCGGGATTTTCCATGGAGCCGTTCTGGGATCTGTATCCACAGGGTCCTGTGGGATCTCCAGCTTCCCTCTGGGGATTCCCAAGAAAACTGGGAATTTCCCAGGTGACTTTTCCCAGTCTCCCACTTCCACCCCAAACAAAAACCCTTCTCCTTCAGAACCACTGTTGATTCCCAGATTTTTTGCCTCCCCATCCCTGGAATGCTCAAATCCAGCTCAGAGCACCCGCTGGAAGTGAGGCTGGGATGACCCAAACCATTCCATGGTTTTCTTGAAAACGAGGCAAAAAAAGAGGGAAAATCCCCCCCAAAAAACAGGGAATAAGGTGGGCTGCCACGGATCCTGCATCCCGGGGTGGGAGGGAGAGCCAGGAGCAGACTCTGTGGAATTCTCTGCGCTTCCACCAAAATATTCCAAGCGCTCCGGCGGCGGCCAAGCCACAGGAGAATTCCAGCCAAGAAAACCTCTGGCAGGAGCTGGAAAACAGAAACCCCTGGAAGTGTTTTTCCAGATCAGCACAATTCTGGCTTTCAATCCAGCCAGAAGATTTTTCCCTCTTTTTTTTCCCCCTCCTCCTTTTCCCTTCGTCCCGGCTCAGACCGGGATTGTCCAGGATCAGGGCCTGGAGCTCAGGGGTGGAATGGGATGAGCTTTGAGGCTTTTCCCACCCAAACCATTCCAGAATTCCTGGATTTTGCTGGTTTGGAGCCTTTCCCAGCCTTCAGGCATGGACACATCCCATTCCCAGCCTGGCCGGAAAATTGGGAATCAGGACCCAGCACTGGGCTTTGCTTGGAGAGCAATATCCTGGGGTATTCCTGCTTTTTCTCTCCTTATTTTTTTCGGGATGAAAGCTAAAAACCCATCCTCAGACAGCTCGGAGCAGCCAGAGCTTTTCCCACTTAATCCCTGTCGGTTTTTTCCCCTTTGTTTTCTCCGGGAGCAGGGAATGGCGAGGGAGGCGAGGCAGGAATTGTTTGGTTCTGGTTTTCTTTCAAAGCCTCGTTTTTTGGCCGAGCTGTGATGCGGGAGCCGCTTCCCTCCTGGGAATCCAGGGAAAAACCGGGAGATTTGGGATGATCCCAGGATGTGTGGAGGGGGAAAGCTTGAAAAAACCCAGGAATGTCTCCCCTTCTATAGCAGGATGCTCTGATTTTCTCCAGTTTTCTTGGGATGAGCTGGGTTATTTGGATATTTTTGGGAATTTGGGATAACCCATCCCAAATCCCTGATTTTTTTTTTTTTGTTTTTGTTTTTTTTTTTTTTTTTGTTTTTGGAAGGAAAAATCCAGGATTTCTAGCCCGAGTTTCCAAGTAAAGGAAGAGTGGAGCAGCATCCCTAAAAACACCTTCCAAACAGCTGGAAAAGCCTTTTTCCTGAGCTGCCAAGTTTCCGTGAGGATTTGACAGCTCCGGCTGATGAATCATTCCCATTTAACCGAAAAGGGAAAACAATTCCATTGTTTTTTGGGAGACAAGAATTCCAGCTTCAGGAGCTCCGCAGCCGCTCCGCGTTCATGGCGAAAGCTGGGAATGTTTGGGTTTCCTTTGGGTCTGCCTCGTCATCCCAAAGGGATGATCCGACCCCAAACCCGCTGGGTTTTTTTGGGAATATTGATTAATGGGTGGTGTGATCATATTAATATGGGAATATCGATTCATGGAAAAGTCTCCAAGAGGATTCCCTGCAGGACGGGGGGCGCATCAAGCTGGAGCTGCTCCCAGGAGTTCATGAAATTCCATGTAGCTGGAATTCTTTGGGAATTGGGAATTGCACCAGGAGAGCCTCGTTTTCTGGGGAGCCTCCACCTTTTTTCCTCCTCATCCTCAAGGTTTTCCCATTCCCCTTCCCCATCTTCCACCTTTTCCCTCCTCTCCACAACCAAATGGACACGAGAGCGTGGGAGAGCCTCAGGAAAATGAGCAAATTCCTGAAAAATCCCAGGTTTTCCTGCATGCTGTCAAGGACAGCTCCAGCTGGAGATGATTTTCCCGTTGTGAATTCCCACATTAAGGCGTAAGACAGGAAGTGTTTCCATGAGAATCCTTGGATTCGGGAGCCTTTCCTTGGGTGAGCGGTTCCGGTTTGGGATAAAAGAATGGGATGTTTGTCTTTGGAGCGGCAGCATTTTTAAGGAATGACAATTCCTGGACTAACAGGGAACATCTGTGCCGGTGGCTTTTCCAGCTGCTGGGAAGGGCCCTCTGGAACAAAAGAGCTCCTGTTTATCTAGAGATCCAGACTGGGACGGCTGCATCCATAGGATTTTTGGGAAGCTAAAAAATAAATTTTAAAAAAATCCCATTTATTTTGGGAGCGGGAGTTGCCAGCAACTCGTAGTGCCGAGGATTTTTGGGATAGCCTGGAACGAAGGGATGGATTCCTCAGGTCCTGAGCTCTTCCTGCTTTTGGGTTGCTGGGTTGGAATGCTGTGGTCAAGAAAAAGTGGGAAAAATGTTTGGATGTCCCAAAAATATCTCAGCTGGGAGTTGGTGTCTTTGCTGGGGAATGGGAATTAGCAGCTCCCTTCTTTTGGGGAGCAGGAAAAATTCCAACGTCCACTGGAGATCCCAATGTTCGGAACAACTTCAGTTTGGACCTAATTCCCTTCTCCAGGGTTTTCCTGGGGAAAATTCCTTCCCTGCACTGGAGATCCCGATGTTCATCTCCTAGTGCTCATAAGAATCCCAGCTTGGAGCAAATTCCCTTCTCCAAGATTTTCCTGGGGAAAATTCCTTCCCAGCGTCCTCACCCACCCCTGGAGATCCCAACGTTCAGCTCAGGGCTGTTCATAACAGCTCTGGGTTGGAGCAAATTCCCTTTTCCAGGATTTTCCAGGGAAAAATTCCTTGTGGATCCCAGTGGGATTGGCTGGAGGCGCTCCACCAGCTCCTCGTTATTCCTTCTGGTTCTGCTGGAATCCAGCATCCACATCCATGTCCTGGAGACACTCACGGAATGCAGTGGGAGGTGTCTCCACATCCATGTCCTGGAGATGCTCTGGGAATGCAGTGGGAGGTGTCTCCTTGTCCATGTCCTGGAGATGCTCTGGGAATGCAGTGGGAGGTGTCTCCTTGTCCATGTCCTGGAGGTGCTCTGGGAATGCAGTGGGAGGTGTCCCTGCCCACGGAGGGGGTTGGGATGAGATGATCCTCAAGGTCCCTTCCATCCCAAACCATTCCATGACCCTTTGGAAAATCTCCTCCATAGGCGGCAGAGGCACAATCCACGGGCACCTCAGCTGATTCCAGGGGATTTGGTGCCACCCTGGAGCTGCTTCCCTGCCCCTCCCCGTGCTTCCAGATGGGTTTGGAGCCCTCCCTCCCCTCCAGGAATCCGCTCCTTGCGGCTGATGCGAATGAATTCCGTAATTCCAGGTGGCAGGGTCACATTCCCAGCTTTTTTGCTGCTCCAAAGGGAAGGAGAAGCTTTCCTTCCACTGAGGTTGGGGCCCTCTGCTTCCCAAACCCGGGAACCGTGGCTGAGGAGTCCTTTCTCCCAGGGGATTCCCGTTGTCCCGGTGCTGACGGCTCCGTGTTTCCCGCAGGCTGGTGGTGGGCGCTCCGTACGAATCCAACGGGCAGCAGAAGACCGGAGACGTCTACAAGTGCCCGGTGCTGAGTGAAAACCACGGGAACTGCACCAAGCTCAACCTGGGTATGGCCTCCCAGACATCCCAAATCATCCCTGAAAAACGGGATGTTGGGAAGGGATCCCTCCCTGGGGAGGTGGAATTCCCAGAGAAGCCCCTGGATCCCTGGAAGTGTCCAAGGCCGGGTTGGATGGGGCTTGGAGCACCCTGGGATGGTGGAAGGTGGCACTGGATGAGCTCTTTAAATTCCCAAATTATTCCATGATTCCCAGTTTGCTTCCCAAAGGAGGAGCTCTGGCTCATGGGGAGCTGCGTTTTCCAGAGGAACGGATGGATCAGGATTTGGGACACAGCTCAGTGACCGATCCCATTTAGGATTGACGGGGCTGCCCTGGGGGCTGTTCCCAATTTCTCGGCTGTGCCATGGAAAAAACAGGGATTCCCTGGGAATCCAGGATGAGGAACTGAGCCCTCCGAGCGGTTTCCTCCTCTCCAGCTCCCAGCCTCATTCCCAAAAAAAAATTTCCTTCCTTGGTTGTTCATGAAGGAAAAAACCCAGTTTTTTCCAATTTTTTTCTCACCTTCCAAAAATCCCCAAAACCTGGAGTTACGCTGGCAGAGATTCCTCTCCGGCACACAATTCCCGGTTGCTCCAGTGATTCCAGGGGGCATTCCGGATTTCCCGGGAACGTCCCTGATGCCAGCCTCTTTCCCAAGGGCGGGTGATGTTGGGTTTTCCAAAATCCCCAAAACCTGGAGTTGCGCTGGCAGAGATTCCTCTCCGGCACACAATTCCCGGTTGCTCCAGTGATTCCAGGGGGCATTCCGGATTTCCCGGGAACGTCCCTGATGCCAGCCTCTCTCCCAAGGGCGGGTGACGCTGTCCAACGTGTCGGAGCGCAAGGACAACATGCGCCTGGGCCTGAGCCTGGCCACCAACCCCAGGGACAGCAGCTTCCTGGTGAGCAGCGTTCCTGGGAATACGGGCTGGGAATTTGGGAATGTGCACCGGCACAGGAAGCTGTTGGGAGGTTTCCTCCTGGTTGTTTTTTGTTTATGGAATGTAGGGAGATTTATAGGGATTTATCAATAAAATAAAATGAAATATAATAAAATATGATGTAACAAGATAGAATCAAGTGGAATTAAAACGAAATTAAATTAAATTAAATTAAGTAAAATGGGAAAAAAAAAAGAAATGAAAATAAAGCACATCCACGGAAAAGGCATCCTTTGAACCAAATCCTGCTTTTTTTACCCCGCCAGGCCTGCAGCCCCCTGTGGTCCCACGAGTGTGGCAGCTCCTACTACACCACGGGAATGTGTTCCCGCGTCAACTCCAACTTCCGCTTCTCCAGAACCGTGGCTCCGGCTCTGCAGAGTGAGGACCGAGATCCCGGCTCCCATTCCCGGCTCCCATTCCCGGCTCCCAATCCCCGCTCCCATTCCCGGCTCCCAATCCCCGTTCCAATCCCAGCTCCAATCCCGTCTCCAATCCCACTTTGACTGCACAAAACAAAGCCCTCATTGACCAGGAGTTAAAGATGTTGGAGTTCGGGAATTTGGAGCCGGGATTTTATGTTGGAGGGTTGCAGTGAAGTTTCCTGTCTTTCCTGGAGCTGGGAAGGATTCCCAGAGATCTGTCCTGCTCCTGGGAGCTCCTCATCCCATGGGATGTGATTCCCCAGCTCCAGAACCCCTCTGGTGTTGGTAATTCCCAGGGCAGATGGGCTGGGAAAAATGGGATTTGTGGGGATCAAGGCAGGAAAGGCAGAACCAAATCACCAAATTCCCAGGGCATAGAGAGGGGCTTGGAAAAACGGGATTTTTGGGATCAAAGCAGTAAAGCCATCAACGAATTCCCAGTGTCACTTCCCTTGTTACGTTCGCTGCAAAGAATAATTGGGGTTTTAGGGAGTTTTGGGAAGTGTTTATTTAATGGGATGCAGGGTCAGCTCCTGCCCCTGATTCCCGGGATGGGATGGAGATGGAGGCACACAGAGGATCCCAGTGATCCATGAGTGACTCCAATCCACGGATTCTTTCATCCATAAAAACCCGTGGGGTGAAAGAGCAGCCGATAAATCTCTGAATTCCAGGATCACCAAGGAATGCTGTAAAACATCGGCGAGACTGAGATGATCCTGAGCAATTTTCCCCACTGGAAAAAAATCCTTAAATCCTTCCTGCTCCGGCTGCAGAGCCGAGCCCTGGGGTCCCCTCCGGGGTTTTTGGCTGCCTCGGAGACGAGGATTTCATGGGAAGGGAGGAAATGCCCGCCTTGCTTTCCATGGCAGGGCTGGGAATGACTCAGGGATCAGGAACGGCTCTGCGGGAGGAACGGAGCCGGATCCTGCTCCTCTTTGAAGTGTGGAATGATATTAAACGGGATCAAATTCCAAAGCTGAATCCCAAATGATGCCGCTGAGTGTTATTCCTAGGAAGCGATCCCATCTTTTCACAGCAGAGAGGATTCCTGTGGCTTCTCCCCACCTTGCTGGAGCCCAAAGTTCTTTCCAAAATTATGGAAATCAGATTTTTTTTTTTTTCCCGAGAAATCCTAAGAGGAAGTACCTGGCTGGAAGTGAAGCCATAAATCTGCCCCTTTGCAAGCGCACTTTTAACGAATCCCTGGATTTTCCACAGGATGCCAGACCTACATGGACATCATCATCGTTCTGGATGGATCCAACAGCATTTATCCGTGGGTTGAAGTCCAGCACTTCCTGATAAATATCCTGAAAAAGTTCTACATCGGTCCTGGACAGATCCAGGTGAGGCCCTGAACCATTTGTGTCATCCCAGGGCCATTCCCAATGTCCCTTTTCTGTCAAGCTGCTGGAATTTGTCAAAATATTGGGATTTTTGACTCATCCCATGGGGAAAAACACTCCCATTAATGTCCCTAAGTGAGCTATGGAAGGATGTCACATCCCACATCCCAGTGGGAACAGGGAGGAGGAAACCCCATGGAAAGGAGCTCTCCATGCTCTTGCTCCGAGTAATCATGGGATGATTTAGGCAGGAATTTGAGCAGGAACATCCCAAATTTTCCCAAATAGCCCAGTTTGGTCCCACCTGGAGATGCTGTGGGTCCAAACCGGGACAGTGCAGCGCGGCACATCTGGATCACCCCAAAACCCAAGGGGAGAGCCATAAAACTGGGAATTAATCCCACTGAGGCAAAACTGGGAATGAGCGTAGAGAATTTTACCCGTGGCTGGCGACTCCAGCGCTGGTGGCGGACAGGACCTCGCTCCGCCGGCCTTCTTGGTGCCATTCCCGTCGTTCCCAGGTGGGAGTTGTCCAGTACGGAGAGGACGTGGTCCATGAGTTCCATCTGAACGACTACAGGTCCGTGCAGGACGTGGTGGCGGCCGCCAGCCACATCGAGCAGCGCGGGGGCACCGAGACCAGGACTGCCTACGGCATCGAGTTCGCTCGGTAACACCCCTCCCGCTCCCGGTCCTATCCCCAGGAAAACCTTCCATTCCACTTTTTTTTTTTTCCTTCCTCCCCTCTCCTTTTGTTTTCCTTGCTGCTCAAGAGTGGGGGAATCGCCAGGGTTTGTCGGAAAATGTGATCTGGGGGAAGCTTTCAGGGTGGCGCTTCCCAAAACTGCTCCGTCCTCGTTTGCGGCTGGGGCAGGCTCTGGAATTGTGGCCTCTCCATGGAAGCACCTAGGGATGAGCTCCCAGCCCCCAAGTTCAGCCACAGGACCTGGAAATCTCTGGAGAGTCCCCAGGAACTCAGCACAGCTCCACCTCCTCCCTTCCCAGGGAAAAATCCTTGCTCCTGCCCTTTTCCCAAGCGGTATTCCTGCTGGGAATCATGACATTTTATGTTGGAAAAGAGGTCAAAGATCAAGTCCAGCACTGCCAAGGCCACCACTGACCATGTGCCAAGTGACACATCCATGTGGTTTGGAAATCCCTGCAGGAATGGCGATTCCAGCACTGCCCTGGGCAGCTCGGATGGGTTTTAGATGGATCCTGGCCAGATCCGAGCAAGGTCCTGAACGATTCGTGTCACGCAGAGTCCCCAGCCCTGCTCAGCGTCCCTTTTCCATAAATACGCCGGAATTTGGGACCGTCAAAATCATGGGATTTTGGCAGGGGTGGATAACGGGATGAAGAAATTTTCCCTCACAGGGAAAAGCCCCACAGGCCAAGGCCAGAACTCCGCTGGCCAGCTCAAATCCATTCCCCCATCCAATTTTGCCGAATCACAGCCTCTTTTCCCGCAAAAAGCGGGGAAATCCACATCCCAAAGCATTTCCCGAGGGTTCCCGCACCTCCCCAAGGGGCAGCAGCCCCAGAGACCCCTCGGGGCGGGCTCGGTGGGGCGGCGGAGCCACCGCGGAGCTGGCGGGGCTGAGCAGCCCAGGGCATCTCTTCACTTGCAGCTCGGAAGCGTTTCGGAAAGGTGGCCGGAAAGGGGCAAAGAGAGTAATGATTGTCATCACAGATGGAGAGTCCCACGACAGCCCAGACCTGGAGAAGGTGATTGAGGACAGCGAGAGGGACAACGTCACCAGATACGCCGTGGCGGTGAGTGGCGCGACTTTTGGGTCCTGGGAGTCCTGCGGAGCGTGGTGGTGCTCCAGGAATCCCAAAGCACCAGGACAGACCATCCCCACTGCTCCTGGAGCATTCCAAGAGCTCCTGTCCATCCCCACTGCTCCTGGAGCATTCCAGGAGGTCCTGTCCATCCCCACCGCTCCTGGAGCATTCCAAGAGCTCCTGTCCATCCCCACCGCTCCTGGAGCATTCCAAGAGCTCCTGTCCATCCCCACTGCTCCTGGAGCATTCCAAGAGCTCCTGTCCATCCCCGCTGCTCCTGGAGCATTCCAAGAGCTCCTCGTGGCTGCTGCTGCTCTTGGGATGCTCAGTTCGGGATTCGGCTGCCAGAGCAGGTGCCGGGACCAGGGACAGGCAGGACACCAAATTCCATGAGGAATGTCCAGCCGGGAGGAATTGCAGCAGTTCCTCTATTTGTTCCCTACAAAGAGTTGTCAAATCCGAGGATGGGGCTTCTCCCACCCCAGAGGGTTTTGGGATGGTTTTATCCGTCCTGGAAAAGCTGCCCAGAGGAGCTGCTGACCCCCCATCCCTGGAAGTGTCCAAGGCTGGACAGGGCTTGGAGCAGCCTGGGATAGAGGAAGGCGTCCCTGCCCGTGGAATGGGATGAGCTGTAAGATCCCTCCCCACCCAAACCATCCAGGAGCTCTAATTCCATGAAAGTCTCGCGTTTTATTCCCAACCAGGTCTTGGGTTATTACAACAGGAGAGGAATCAACCCCGAGGCCTTTCTGAACGAGATCAAATTCATCGCCAGCGACCCCGACGACAAACACTTCTTCAACGTCACCGACGAGGCGGCCCTCAAGGACATCGTGGATGCTCTGGGAGAAAGGATTTTCAGCCTGGAAGGTGAGGGGTGCTCCTCCCCGGCGCGTCCCAGGGCTGGGAATGTGCTGCTGATCCTTCTTTTCCACGAATTTGTCTCCCGCAATATCCGAGCCTAAAATCCTGCTTGGAGTATCTTCAGATTGGAGGAAATGTCTTTATTTGGAGTGGTTGGGCCCCTCAGATATCAGGAGAGATCCCTTTTCCAAAGGACACACCTCACTCCAGCCAGAGGAATTCTGGTGGCTTTGATTTTCCTTTTTATAGAAAACCTTGGGGATCTGGTATGGGGGGAATTTGGGCGTCGGTGTCTTCCTCATCCATCAAATTCCAGGGCTGTAAACAGGAAAACCCACACACAGGAGCTTCCTGGGGTGCCAGACATCGGGAGATTATGGGAATAATGTCGGGGTTTCGGGTTCATTGGCTGAGATGAAATATCAGGAAATATTTCTGTCTTAAATGTCAGCTCTTGTGACAACTTTGTCGCTCTCCCAAACTAAATTTATCCGAATTTCAGAGGAAAAATGCAGCCTGGAATGAGCAACTGGAACAGAAGATGGAGGGCCCGCACTGGGAATGAAACATCTTCAATTTGGGGGATTTTGGCTCAAACCGGCTCACAAACTCCCCACAAGTTTCCCAGTTTTCTCTGTCCAGCCTGGTGCTTCCCTATGGAAGTTGTCCCGGATGAGGAATTCCCCCAGTTGGAATTACGAAGAAAAAAAACCTCCAAATCCCCAGTTTTGGGTGATCTTGCAGCTCTGCAAGGGGAGAAGCTGCACCCCAGCAGAGCTCCCAGACCTCCTAACAGCACGAGGTTGTGGAATTGGGGGATCTGGGGAGAAATGGGATCATCAGGAGGACGTGGAGCTGCTGGAGCGATTCCAGAGGAGGCCCCGGAGCTGTTCCAGGAAAGCAAACTCTCCATTAAACACAAATTCCCTTTTTTTGTGTTTAAGGAACCAACAAGAACGAGATCTCCTTTGGGCTGGAAATGTCCCAGACTGGATTTTCATCCCACATTGTGGAAGTAAGAGAGGAAATGTGGGGATTTTTCTTTTGCTCTTGCCTTGTCCTTTTTATCACCCCCCGCTCCAGGTGGGAGATTGGGATTTGGGACAAATTATTAATTACAGAGTTAAATAATTAACATGAGGATGAGGAAATGCTGCTGGATCATCCCATGGGAAAGGGAGGTGTTGGGAGACCCGAGCATCCCTCAGGATCTGCGGCAGATCCTCCTGATGCCATGGCCTCTCGGGAAGGACGTGCTGGGATGCCTGTGGAAAAAGCTCTTGGGAATTTCCTGGGGAGAAAAAACCCATTGGAAAATCAGGAATAGGGTGGAAGTGTCATTCCAGCAGTTTTAACACCCTCCAGCGTTCCAGGTGTTTTTGGAAGAACGGTCTGTGTGGGATCAGAGGGATGGAATCGCCTCCACTTGGGAAGAACCCCCATCAAACCACTCCCGTTTTCCCACAGGACGGGATCCTGCTGGGAGCAGTGGGAGCCTACGACTGGAACGGAGCTGTCCTGAAGGAGACCAGCAGCGGGAAGGTCATCCCTCTGCGGGAATCCTACCTGCAGGAATTCCCAGAGGAGCTGAAAAACCACGGAGCCTATTTAGGTGGGAAAGCTGAACGAGGCCGAGCTGCCACAGGCCAGGGGAATTCAGGATTTTATCCTTAAGAAAGAGGAAGCAGGGGGCGTTCCTCATGGGAGAGCTGTGGGATGCAGCACAGGAGCATCCTCACCTGGGAAGAGCCCGGCTCCGATGGGATTTTTAAATCCCACAAATGGGATTTAAATTCAGGAGCAGCCGAGGCGGCGGGCTATCCGCAGCTTTCCTTGGAATGGTTTCAAAGCAGTGATGGAATTTCATGCCTAGGCAGGAAATACCTGCTGGGTTAATCCATTCCATGTGCAGCCACGGGAGCTCTGGAATAAAAATATCAGCCTGGATGGGGAAACGCAGCCTCTGCTCGGAGATGCGGCTGTCCCGTGGCGGGGAGAGAGGTGGGATTCTGTGGGATCAGCACCTCAAGGCTCTTCCCTGGGAATGGGGACACGTGGATCATCCGTGGGGTGACAGCAGAGTGTCCCCCGAGCTGGGATGGCTGTGGGTGTCCCATGGGAATCACTGTGGGAGCTCAGCTGGGCTCTCTTTAGCACTGCCTGGAGTGAGAAATCTGGGAATGTTAAGGAATGCTGGTGTATCCTGCTGAGGAGCAGCCTGGGGGGCTCAGGGCTGATGGTTGGTTTAGGAATATCCCTCCAGGAGGGGCATTTTTAGGGAAAGAGGGACCCCAGGTAAGGCTGGTGAGTAGGGAAAGCGGTCCGAAAATCCCTGGAGAATACTCAAAATTCAACTGGATGTGATCCCAGGGAATCTGATTCAGTTTCATGATTGGTCAGATAGAGAATCCCAGAATTCTGGGATGATTTGGGTTGGAAAGGAACTTAAAGCTCATCCCATTCCACCTTCCCCTATCCCAGGTTTCTCCATGCCCCATCCAGCCTGGGATTGGAACATTCCAGGGATGGGGCAGCCACAGCTTCTCTGAGCACCCTGTCCCACTTCTAAGGATTTGATTGGAATTTAAACCTGAGCCTGAAGGTTCAGGAACCTGGACTTGGGGTTGAAATCCGGGATGTGGCAGCCCCAGCTATGTATTCCTACAAAATCCCATCTGCTGCCATGGAAGTGCCGCAGCCCCAGGGGTGATCCCAGTAGGAAAAGGGGATTGCTCAGGGTCATTGGCTTAGGCAGGGTTATTTCCATCAGGAGGAATGGTTTTGATGGATTCATGGCTTTTATTGGACTGGGAATGTTGACACCAAGCACCAGGAAAGCTTTTCCTGCCTGGTGTTCCCGGAGCAGCAGGAGCTGCAACTTCCCAACACTCAGCACCTCACGAGCGTGCGTCCACCTTGATGTGAGCCATGAAATAAAACAGCCAGAACTCTGGGAATTGCAGGAATTGGATTCACCTTCAATAAAAGAAGGATTTGCACAGGGAGTGGGAATCAGGCAGTGCCAAAACTCCCGGCTCAGCCCCGGCTGTGGCAGCACCGGGCAGGCGGCTCCGAGGCGCTGGGGTCCGTCGGCGCGATTTCATCTTTGCAAATATCCCGGTTTTTTTAAGCTTCCCTTTTTGGGAAGCGGCCAGAGCTGTGTCAGCAGCTGGGGGCTAATGGAAAGCAGGCCCTGGGAGCGGGCAGGGGACTCTCGCTCCGTGTCCATCCCTTTCCAGGTTACACCGTCTCCTCCGTGGTCTCCACCAAGCACGAGCGGATCTACGTGGCGGGAGCGCCGCGGTTCAACCACACGGGCAAGGTCATCCTGTTCAACATGCACAGCAACAGGAACCTCACCATCCACCAGGCCCTCAAGGGAGAGCAGGTAATTCCGGACGGGAATGCTGCGCCGCTTTTTCCCCTGCGGAAAAAAATCCCTCTCCCTTGATTTTCCCGAGTTGGGACGGCTCGGCAGCGCCGCGCAGCCGTGGGTGTGCCGCTGTCCTGGTCTGAAAGGACAGGTGTGTGTGCTAAGGAGGGCAGGAGCCTCCCCTGAAACGGAAAATGGAAACCCCCTCCCCCTAAATTAGTATAATTTTGAAATTAAGGGGCTCTCAGGCAGAGATGTGGGAGGAGGAGCAGCAGTTCTTTACTAGGAAAACTAAAACACGAATGCAATAGCACAAAAAAGAAAACAAGCCACTGCCAGAGTCAGAGCAGGAGCTGAGCCCTGTGGGTCAGGGTGGTGGCACAGTGCCATTCCACGGTGGCTCAGCCCTCCTGCAGGGCCAGCTGTGGTTCTGCTGGAGCAGGGATCCTGCACAAGGCTGGAGTTTTCCTCTGAAGGTCCAGGGCTGCTGGAGATGGGCCTGGAATTCCTCTGGGAATGCAGGGAGAAGAGAGCTGCTCCTCTGGGAATGTGGGGCAGGAGAAAGCTGCTCCTCTGGGAATGCAGTGGGAGTGGCTGTCTCTGGTGTCCCAAAGTCAGATTCTACCCAGGCAGGAATTCTTGGCTCCTCCCCTGGGTGCAGCATCTCCCCATGGGATGATGGAATTGTATCAGCCATGCAGGGACACTCACTGGCCATGATAATTAATAGATAATTAATAATTAATGGCCCATGAACAGCAGAGATCTCCCGGAGGGAGGATGGGCTGTGGGAGAGATGAAGAAAGCTGCCCCATGAGCAGAGGAGAACTGCCCCAGCTCTGGCAGATGGGGACAGAGCACACACCCCTGATGTGCGGTGCTCTTCAGGGCAGTCAGGACTTGGTGAAGGGAAGGAGAGATCCTGACTCCATTTCAGAAGGCTGGTTTATCATATTATGAAATATATTACATTAAAAAAACCCACACTATAACTGTACTGCAAAGAATAAAGAGAAAGATTCATCAGAAGGTGAAACAGGAATAGAAAGGAATGAATAACAAAGTTCTGTGACTCCCAGAGAGCCCGAGAGCTGCTGCCCCCTGGATTGGAGAGTAAGTAGAAACATCCTACATCAACTAATCAAGAAAGCACCTGCCGCATTCCCCAGCAGCAGATAACAAATTGTTTACACTTGAAGCTGAGGCCCTTCAGCTTCTCAGGAGAAGAAAATCCTAGCAAAGGGATTTTCATAAAATACTATAACTACACACCCCCATTCCCAACCTAAGACAGCCGGTTGTGGCTGCGTCCACAGCCCGGCCGGGGCAGGAGTGGGATGTCCCTGCGGACCCAGGGGGATGGTGGCATCATTCCCAGCCCGTCCTGTCTGCCCCAGATCGGCTCCTACTACGGCAGCGAGATCAGTTCCCTGGACGTGAACGGCGACGGCGTCACCGACGTGCTGCTGGTGGGAGCGCCCATGTTCTTCAGCGAGGGCAGGGAGAGGGGCAAGGTCTACGTGTACACCCTGCACGGGGTGAGTGGCACCTGGGGACACCACAGGGACATCGGGGCGCTCTCGTGGCCGCTGTGTCCCCCGGTGGGGTCTCAAGGGACGGGTAGAATGGGATCTTTGCCACGTGGGAATGTGGGTGTCCCTCTGGAGGAACAATCTCCAGCCACGCGGCGTCCTCCGAACCTGCTCCCTCCAGGGAGAGCTCAGAGCCCCTTCCAGTACCTAAAGGTGCTTCCCTGTGGAAGTTGCCCTGGATGGGGAATTCCCCCAGTTGGAATTACGGAACAAAAACCACCAAATCCCCAGTTCTGGGTGATCTTGCGTGGAATTAATGTGGAATATTAATTATTCTGGAATTTGTCTTTATTATGGAAGTTAATATTACTATAGAATTATTATTATTATTATTATTATCATCATCATCATCATCATCATCATCATCATCAGATATGGGACTGGCTCGGGGGGGCCCAGGGCTCCTCATTCCCCAGGGATGTGCTCCAAAATCCCCCATCCCTGGGAACGCTCCCCCCTCCTTCCTTGGAGCATCCCTCCCACACCACCGCGCTGCTCGCTCGAGGGTGTCTCCTCTTCCCAGCCTTGCTGCTGATGCTTTGGGAATTGCCTTCCTTCCTTTCCTTGCCTGGCAGAACCTCTTCGTTCCCAGCGGAGCCCTGGTGGACCTCCAGAGTTACCAGAATTCCCGTTTCGGCTCCTGCATCGCCGCCGTTCCCGACCTCAACCAGGACTCCTACAACGACCTGGTGGTGGGGGCCCCTCTGGAGGACGAGCACCAAGGAGCCATTTACGTTTTCCTCGGATTCCAGGAGACCATCCTGAAGAAGTACAAGCAGGTGGGGCTTCCCCGTGCTTGGTTTTCCTCGTCTTTCATGGGAGTAAATATGATTTGTCCCTGTTTTAAGGAATGATGCAGCAGGGCAAATCCGCACCCGGGATTTAATTGTTAATTGCTACAGCCAGATATTTCCTCTTTTGAGGCATCCGAGACAAAACATTGGAATTCAAGTGTTGGAACAGCGCTGGTGGAGTCCCCATCCCTGCTGGGACTTAAGAGGTGTGGATGTGGCACTCGGGGACACTTTGTGGTGGCCTTGGCAGTGCTGGGGGATGGTTGGACTCCACAATCTTGGATGGCTTTTCCAACCTGAATTATTCCATGGAATAGCAGGGGAAAAGGCTTGAAATTAGAGGCAGTGTTTAGCAACCATTGCAAGGGATTGCTATAGATTAATTAATTATAATTTTTTATTTATTTATTTATTTATTACACTTTTGATAAATGTTAAATAGGCAGGGTAAATCCAGTAGCAACCTTGGGTGGCGTCTCCAAAGAGAAATTGCTTTCGAAGCAAATGCTTTCTCTTTCCCAAAGAGAAATTCCCTGGAAAACCATGTTTAGCAGAACCTCTTGGAACGGGCCATTTTCAGCGGCTCGGCGGAGCCAGCCGGGCAAACCCTTGGCAGGCAGGGATGCTCCTGCTGGAATCCAGCCTGGATTACTCCCGTTCCTTTCCAGCGGATCGCGGCCGCTGACCTCGCTCCGGGCCTGATGTATTTTGGATGCAGCATCCACGGGCAGCTGGATCTGAACGAGGACGGACTCGTGGACTTGGCTGTGGGCTCGCTGGGGAACGCCGTGGTGCTGTGGTGAGCCAGGGATCCTTGGTGCCCTCTCCTGCTTCCCTCCGCCCAAATCATGCCAAAATTTTTCCAGGAAAAACTGGTGTCCCAACAGTCTGAGCCATCTTGCCTGGATAACCACCCCCTGTCCAGCGGGGCTGTGGGATTTCAGTACCCTCGGGCCCTAAAAGGATGCCAGAGTTGGTTTTCCACTGAGTTTCATCCATAGCTCTCCAGAAGTTCCAAATTAATTTGCGGGGATTCGCCTGGGCTCCTTCCAGTCTGATTTAATTAGAGCAATATTTTCAAATGTTAATTAATGTTTGGGGAGTCCCTTGAAGCTGTTGGGACCGAGGGTGGCTGTGCCCAGCCAGGATGGGCCGCCCTGGGCTCTGCTTGGAGAGCGCCTTTGGTCTTCCCAACCTTCCGCGAAAAGGAGGGGAAAAGGCAAACCGGGAGCTGTGGGAGGCTCCAGGATGTCCCATCCCGAGCCAGAGCCCATCCCATGCCCTCTCCCCACCCCGCAGGTCCCGCAGCGTGGTCCAGGTCAACGCCAGCCTCCGCTTCGAGCCCTCCAAGATCAACATCTTCACCAAGGACTGCAGGCGCAACGGGAAGGAGGCCACCTGCATGAGGGCCTTCGTCTGCTTCACCGCCCTCTTCCTCTCCGCCCACTTCCAGACTGCCAGCGTGGGTAAGGACAAAATCCCAATTCCTGCCTTGCTCGGGTCCCCAGCCCCATGGAAAACCCAACTTTTGGGATGGAAACCATCCAGGAGCTTGGAGGAGCTCACGCGTCCATCTGCCACTTTGGCGTCACTCGCGTTTGTCCCTGTCCCGGCAGAGTCTCTGGGTTCTGGTGGTGGTTCTGCCAAAGAGACACCCTCAGGATAAATCCCACCTCATCCCTCACCTGTTCCCTGGGCTGAGCTCTCCTGGGATTTGCCTTTGCGTGCTCTGTGTGACGGGAATGTCCCCGCAGAGGGACAGGAGAGGACGTGCCCGGCCCGCCTTCCACAGGGCTCACCCATCCCTCCCGCCTCCCGCAGCAGCAGGACACATCTGCTGGCCAGATGTGCGTTTTCCACAACATCCCAGGGAATCTGTGGAGCTGGCCAGCTCTCCCGTTAAACCCTTGGATGGTGCCGTGACCCCGAGCGATCCCCGGCGGATTCCCGGGAGTCAGCGGAGCGGGGAGGCGATAGCGGCTCAGCCCCTGCAAGCCAGCAGCAAACACTGTCCAAGGAAAATCAGGATCCGAAGCCAAAGGAAAAACTCCCAGTGCCCAGAGCAAGAGTTTTGTTTCGTGCTGTCAAATCCAGCATTTTTCTCCCTGCTGCTGTCCCTGTGGGATAAAATCTGAGTGGGATTTCCTTGTTTATTTGATTTTACCTTTATTTCCCCTGGAAATAAAGAGTCGCCCCCTGGATGAGCCCCTCTGCTCTGGAGCCAGGCTGGGAGAGCTGAGGGTGTCCAGCCAGGAGAAGAGAAGGATCCAGAGAAACCTTCCAGGGCCTAAAGGAGCTCCAGGAGAGCTGGAGAGGGACTGGGACAAGGGATGGAGGGACAGGACACAGAGAATGGTTTTAAACTGAAAGAGAGACAGATCCGATTTTGGGAAGGAATTGTTCCCTGTGAGGGTGGGGAGGGGCTGGGATGGAATTCCCAGAGCAGCTGTGGCTGCCCCCGGATCCCTGGAAGTGCCCAAGGCCAGGCTGGAGCAGCCTGGGACAGCGGGACGTGTCCCTGCCGTGGCAGAGGCTGCAGTGAGATGAGATTTTAGGTCCCTTCCCAAACCTTTCTGAGATTCTGTGGTTCTCTGAAATCCCTGCTCGGTTGGGAATCTCCAGTTGCTTTCCAACGGCAGTGCAGGAACCAAAGGATCTCCACAAATCATCCAGGTGAGGGGTGAGCTCCAGTTCCTCCAGACCAGCACGGGAACACTTGAGAGGCAAACAATTCCACGCCTGCACAGATTTTACACAGGGCCTTGCAGTAATTCATTCCCAAAACTCCTCACTTGGAGAGGGGAACCTTCTCCCAGAGCTGCCTGCGATTTCCCCGGATTTCCCTCAGCAGGGAACGGGCACCGGGGCCACTCTTTGCCCAGGGTTTGGGGCGTGTGGCCCCAAGGCCTGAGCTGGGCCTGTCCTTGCAGGGCTCAGGTACAACACGACCATCGACGAGCGCCGCTACTCGCCCCGCGCGCACCTGGACGATGGCGGCGAGCGGGCGGCGCCGCGGGGGCTGCTGCTGCCCGCGGGGCAGGAGCTCTGCCACACCCTCCCCTTCCACGTCCTGGTGAGTGTGGAGCAGGAGGTGTTCTCTCCAGCACCCCTCGGTGGCTTCCCGGGGTGGGAACGAGCCTCATCCCGCTGGATTCGTCCCGCTGGCTTCCTCCCCGCCGGTTTGATGTGGTCAGGGACGGAGCTGCCAGCACGTGGCAGCTGCTGGGTCCCCAGGCGGTGACATCATTGCAGCTTCCACGTGCTCCATTCCACCAGCCGTGTCCTCAGGGAGGGCGTGAGCTCCTCATCACGGGGTCAGGGCTGCTTTTCCTGCTCCAAAATCGGGAATGCTCGTTGTTTTTCCCATCGGGAATGGAGCGTCGCCGTGCCAGTCCCTGGTGGTGTCCCCCAGGTCCCACCCCGGGGTGCAGAGCTGGTGGATCCCTGGCTGGCAGGGAACAGCTGATGCACAAACCTGGCCAAACCCAAACATTCCCAGGGAATGAGGAGAATCTCATGGAAGCCAGGCAGGCCTGGGCTGCCAGACTGGCCCAGCCCCAAGCCCCGGCTGAACTGCTGTGAACTTTTGGGAAAGTGGAGGCTGGAGCTGGAGCTGGAGCTCGTGATTTAGCCCAAAAAACATCTCCCTCCAGAGCACCCCTCTGCACCCCGGGGCAAGGCATGGGAGGGGCTCCTAGGGGCATCCAGACAGCAGGGTTAGGTGGGATATTGGTAAGGAATTCCTAGCTGGGATGAAATTCCCAGAGGAGCCGTGGCTGCCGCTGGATCCCTGGCAGCATCCAAGGCCAGGATGGAAGGGAGTTGGAGCAACCTTGGAGATGGGATCTGGTTTTTGTTACATCCCAGCCCTGGGCTGGGGCTGCAGGACAGACCTGTGACCTTTGGGGACACCCTGAGGGGCTGCCCCAGGCCGGGCTGCCCTGGGCTCCTCTCCACGTTCTCCACGTGCCGCAGGACACGGCGGATTACGTGAAGCCGGTGACGTTCTCCATCGACTACGAGCTGGAGCACCCCGAGCACGGCCCCATGCTGGACGATGGGTGGCCCACCTCCCTCAGGGTCTCGGTAGGCAGCAGCTGACACCTCCCAAAGTGACACCTCCCAAAGTGACACCTCCCAAAGTGCCATATCCGTTGGGCCATTTCCCAAAACTCCACATCCCGGGTGCCACATCCCGGGTGCCACCTCCCAAAGTGGCACCTCCCAAAGCGTCATCTCCCTGGTGCCGCTTCCCAAGGTGTCATCTCCCTAGGGCCACTTCCCAAAACTCCACCTTCCAAGTGCCATATCCCTGGTGCCACTTCCCAAAGTTCTGCCTCCCCGGTGCCATCTCCCTGGTGCCACTTCCCAAAACTCCACCTCCATAGTGCCATTTCCCCGGTGCCACCTCCCCAGTGCCACCTCCGAAAGTTCCACCTCCCCAAGTGCCACCTCCCCGGTGCCACCTCCCCGGTCCCACCTCCCCAAGTGCCACCTCCCTGGTGCCACCTCCCAAAGTGTCATCTCCCAGGGGCCACTTCCCAAAATTCCACCTCCCAAGTGCCATATCCCTGGTGCCACTTCCCAAAACTCCACCTCCCAAGTGCCACACCCCTGGTGCCACCTCCCAGAGTTCCACCTCTCCAGTGCCACATCCCTAGTGCCACACCCCTGGTGCCACCTCCCAAAGTGCCACCTCCCACAGTTCTGCCTCCCAGGGTAGAGCTTGCCACCTCCCAGGGCATCGGGGCAGATTTACCCCGGGGAGAACTGTCACCCAGCTGCTCTCCTTGTCCCCTCAGGTCCCCTTCTGGAACGGCTGCAACGAGGATGAGCACTGTGTCCCCGATCTGGTGCTGGATGCCAGAAGTGACATTCCCAGTGCCATGTGAGTAGGTGACCCAGAGCATCCTCCAAGAGTGTCACCAGCTGGGGGAGGCTCCAAAAATCCAGCCCCAGTCCGTGTTCCGTGAATTCTGACGTCGCTGGTCCTTCGTCCAGCGTCACCACAAGGTTCATCCAAGCCCTCCATGAGGTGCTGCTCCTTGGGACTTCTGAGCCTCTCCCTGCTCCCGGCCTGGAAGGAATCCGTGGTTTTTCGGGGAATCCACAAACCAGGGAATATTTGGTGCCATGGTGATGAGCTCCAGGGATACAAATCAGGAAATAGCAGGGAATAACTGCAAGGCTGGCATTACCCACCTGGCAATTACGGGCTTGACTCATGGAAATAATTCCACACTGCAGCTCCGTGGTTACAGAGCCATTAAAGGTTATCCCTGCATCCACAGGAGGCCCCAGAGCTGCTCCGAGGGCTGGAGCCCCTCTGGGGCCAGGGCTAGGAGAACTGGGAATGTTCACCTGGGAAAGAGAAGGATCCAGGGAGAACTCAGAGGCCCTTCCTGAGTTTAAAGGGGCTCCAGGAGAGCTGGAGAGGGATAGGGGGACAGGACACAGGGCATGGCTTTAGGTTAAAGAGGGATATTGGGAAGGAATTGTTTCCTGTGAGGGTGGGGAGGGGCTGGGATGGAATTCCCAGAGAAGCTGTGGCCGCCCCTGGATCCCTGGAAGTGCCCAAGGCCTGGTTGGACATTGGAGCATGGAGCCACCTTTGCTATTGTCATGGGATCTGTTTCTTCCCTACATCCCAGCTGTCCCGAGCATCCCTGATAATGTCTGAGAAATCATCACACCATTGGCCAAACATCCCTAAATTATGGACAATGGGAAGAATCCGTAATTCCTCTTTCAGCACAGCAGGACAGAGGGAGAGCAGGGATTTCCACGGTCGTAAAATCCCGGGAATGCCCCTTCTTGCAGGGAATTCTGCCGGAGGGCGCTGCGGAGGGGGGACTGCTCGGCCTTCAGCCTCTCCTTCGACGCCTCCGTCTTCGTCATCGAGAGCAGCAGGAGAAGGGTGGCCGTGGAAGCCACGCTGGAAAACCGCGGGGAGAACGCCTACAGCACCGTCCTCAACATCTCCTTCTCCAGGAACCTCCAGTTCGCCAGCTTGATCCCCAAGGTGAGCTCCCGGGGGAGATCCAGGCCTTTCCAGAGGTGCTGCTAATCCCGGCCGGATGGGAAAGCTGCAGCCTAAAGCAGAGCCCAAATCTGTCTCCATCCCTCATAAATCAGAGCTGTTTATGGGCTCCGTTTCTAAGCACTTCCAGCTCTTTATTTTGGAAATACAAAAACGTTTTTGAGTTTTAAGAGCCTGAGCGAAGGTCAAACACAGAGGAAATTATTTCCCTCTATTTTTCTCCTGCAGTTGTTTAAAAATACTCCCTGCGCATGGCCAAGTTCCTGTCAGGAACGAGTTTTTGCAGCTGAGAAATAACTCCTGGAAGCAGGAGCTGATCATGGGAATGTGGCCACAGCTCAGCACCGAGCCAGGCGATGCCACCTCTCCATGGCTTTCCCCGGATGGTCCCTGTGTCCCAAAAATTTCTCTGCCCCGCTCACTCGGATCTTGGTGCGACTCCCCCCTGTTCCCAGCGAGGTTTGGGAATGTGCTGATGCTGCTGAGCCTTCCCTCACCCCCCCATGACTTCATCCCCGCCCGCAGATCCCATCTCCTTTGTTTTTCTCCGAGCTGTGCCAAGGGAAAATTGTGGGGCTCGCTGCCCACAAAATAAGAAAAAATGCATTTTTTGGAGATTATTCCAAACAAAGTGAGGGGAGCGGGGAAAATCCCCGGGACGGTGGGGAACAGAGAGCACCGGGCAGCAGTGGTTGTAGGCAATATCTGCAGCTGGTCATGGAGGAGTCACGGATAACAGGCTGTCCCTCCTTTTCAAGGAGCATCCAGAGGGGGTGATAATCTGTGTCTCATAAATAAAAAGTGTCTGTGGCCCCAAAAAGTCCATAATTTCAGCAGATGAGTGGGAGGAAGCTCCAGGCTGTTGCTGGTGGCTGGTGCTGGGATATTCCGGCTCCTGGGTAGGACTTTTCCAGTGGCAGCAGCTCAAACTGACCCCTTGCGGGATAAAAGCTGGAATAGCTCATCCTCTCATGAGGATGGACACCCAGCCCATCTCTGCCTGGCTGGAGAGGTGGAAGGTGTTCCAGCAGCAGGAATGTCGGTGTTGAGATGAGGGAATTCCAGCTTAGCTGGTGGCCATGCAGGATAACAGCTCATGCTGTCTCTCAGTGCTTCCCAACAACCCCTCATGGCAGAAAAATCAGGAATGCTGGGAATGATCAGGTTCGTTCCTTCACCACAGTTAAATTCATTCACCGCTGTAATTAAATTCATGGAGAGGATTTACATCAGGAAGCTGGGAGTTGCTTCCCAGAGAGGCCCCTTTCCAGGAACATCAACACATGCATGGGAAGGATTCCCAGCTGCTGCGAGCAGGCTGCCTTGGACAACTGGCTGCTTGCTTGCTTGCTCCTTTGGTTGGATTTTGGTTGGTGGGTGGTTGGTGGTTGTATCCTTCCTTCGTTCATTAGTTTGTTGGCCAGTGGTTGGTTGGGTTTTGGTCATTGGTTGGTTGGTGTTTTGTTGGGTTTTGGTCATTCGTTGTTTGGTCATTGGTTGGGTTTTGGTCATTGGTTTGTTGGTTGTTGGTTGGCTGGTTCACTTGTTGGTCATTGGTTGGTTGGTCATTGGTTCTTGTTGGTTTCTTGGTTGTTGGTTGGGTTTTGGCTGTTGGTTGGCCATTGGTTGGTTGTAGGTTGGATTTTGGCTGTTGGTTGTCAATTGGTTGGTCACTGATTGGTTGGTCACTGGTTGGTTGGTTTTTGGTTGGTTGTTCATTGGCCATTGGTTGGTTGTTAGTTGGGTTTTCGCTGTTGGTCACTGATTGGTTGGTCACTGGTTGGTTGGGCATTGGTTGATTGGTCATTGGCCATTGGTTGGTTGGACGTTAGTTGTTGGTTGGGTTTTGGCTGTTGGTCACTGATTGGTTGGTCATTGGTTGGTTGCTTTTTGGTTGGTTGTTCATTGGCCGTTGGTTGGTTGTTGGTTGGGTTTTGGCTGTTGGTTGTCAATTGGTTGGCATTGGTTGGTTGGCATTGGTTGGCTGGTCATTGGCCATTGGTTGGTTGGCATTGGTTGGTTGGCATTGGTTGGCTGGTCATTGGCCATTGGTTGGTTGGCATTGGTTGGTTGGCATTGGTTGGCTGGTCATTGGCCATTGGTTGGTTGGCATTGGTTGGTTGGCATTGGTTGGCTGGTCATTGGCCATTGGTTGGTTGGCATTGGTTGGTTGGTTTTTGGTTGGCTGGTCATTGGCCATTGGTTGGTTGGCATTGGTTGGTTGGTTGGTGGTTTCCCCAAAGCCAAGGCCTGTTTTAGGCCCCTCGGGTGTTCCCAGATTCCTGAGAGCCAGTTCCTGGGGCTCATTCCCGGTGTCCCGGACACTCCATGGACAGGACTTCGTGTCCCATTTCAGGACGACACCGACATCAACATCGACTGTGCCAGTGACGACAGACACCCCACCAGGCGGGTGTGCAACGTCAGCTACCCCTTCTTCCGAGCCAGAGCCAAGGTAGGACATTCCCAACTTCCCGCTGCGCTGTCACAGGGACTTTCTGCCCCCAGGGTCACAGCTGGGCAACCCTGAGCAGGATTTTGAAGATAAACTTTTGGCTTCTTCCCTCTTGGAGTTTGAAAGGCATCTTAGGGAAGCTGGGATGGTTGGGATCCTGCCCTGGCGCTCAGGAGAGCCCCAGAATCCAACCCGGCTCCTCCAGGTGACGGAATTTGCCTCCAATCCTGTGGAAAAATTTCTTGTTGGCTTCAAACCACAGACGGGAACTTCCCTGAGCTGATTCCCTGCAGGATGAGGCTCCTTCCCTGCCTGAGAAGTTTTCCTTGCTCTGAGGTGCCTCTGGATCCTGCCCAGAGCCAGTCCCAGCCTCCCTGGGTGGTGGCATCCTCCAAAACAGTGTTCCCGGTATTTGGAATGAGCCCAGATCCAGTTTATCATTTTTATAAGGCACAAACCCTTGGGAAACATCAAATTCAGGGGTAAGGTGGGGGAAGGAAAAGCGGGCAGCTGCAGCCACTCGGGATCCATGCGGAATTCCAGACCCACCCCATACTCCTGTGGGAAAAGGGACCAGCACAAGCAGGATCTGGAAAGAAAATCTCCCCAGCTTCCATATCCATCCGAAACCTGCCCTTGATGATGATGGGTTGTCGAGGCCTGAGAGGTTTTCCTTGCTCTGAGGTGCCTCTGGATCCTGCCAGAGCCAGTCCCAGCCTCCCTGGGTGGTGGCATCCTCCAAAACAGTGTTCCCAGTATTTGGAATGAGCCCAGATCCAGTTTATCATTTTTATAAGGCACAAACCCTTGGGAAACATCAAATTCAAGGGTAAGGTGGGGGAAGGAATGGTGGGGAGATCCGCTCAGGATCCGCATGGAACGCTCCCTGCCACTCGTGGGAAAAGGGACCAGCACAAGCGGGATCTGGAGATAAAATCTCCCCAGCTCCTGTATCCGTCTGAAACCTTTCCTGGATAATGATGGATGAGCCTCAGGCACCAGGCTCGGCTTTAAAGCTCCCAAAAATCCCAGTGGGATGCCTGTGGCTGCACGAGGAGCTGGCTCCCCATGACCTACGGGGTCGGGAATGCGTCCGCGAGCCATCAGGTAGTGCCGCTCCTGCCAAAACAAAGACAGGCTGGAAATGGAATTTTGGCTCCGGAGCCGCGGGAGCTCTAATATTCCAGTCAGCTGTGCCGGCCCAGACGGTTTGAGGTCACCACAGATGTGACATTTATCACATTTATCCCGTTTTATTGGTGTTGGCTCTCTCCAGCTCCCTCCCCTTCCCGCCGATCCCGGGCCTCTGGAGAGATCTGCTTCCAAAGGGCTGCTCCTTGCTCCTGTCACAGGGCTGAGAGAATTCCTGCAAATCCTCTCTGCCTGGAAAGGCTCTGCTCGGTGCTGGTGGGATTGGGAATTGTCTCCCACAGGGTCCCACACTGGCCCTGCTCAGCGCTCGGGATTTTATTCCCTGGGATGCTTTTCCCGGTGTTTTTCCCGGTGTTGTTCCCTTCTCCGCAGGTCGCTTTCCGCCTGGATTTTGAGTTCAGCAAGTCCGTCTTCCTGCAGAGCATGGAGGTCTACATGGTTGCCAGCAGGTGTGGGGATGCTTTCTCCCTCTGGAATCGCGGAATCATGGAATTGTTTGGGCTGGAAAAAACAACCCAGCCCCGCCCCTTCCCTGATCTCAGGGTGCCCAGCCTTGGACAGTTCCAGGAATTTTCTCTGGGCACCCCAGGATGCAGCTGGCTTTCCTTGGGATTCCTTCCTCCACAGCCAGAGGTTTTCCATGGAATAACCCCATGGAGGCCCAGTTGCTGTGGGTTATCCCAGCCCTGTGCTCCCAAACCTGCCTCTTTTTATTTATCCGGGAATTTACATCCATGATTTTTATTTATCCGGGAATTTACATCCATCTGTGCCTGTGGAAGCCGCCGGGCTCTGCTGGATCTCCAGCCACTGCTGCTTCCTCATCCGCACTCCCACTGCAAATATTTCCCAGGAAAAATACCTCCTAACAATTTTACAAAGTTCTCCTTATTCCCCATTCCTGCACAGGTAAAGATTTCCCACCGGGAAATGTGGGAAATCCTGAAAAAAAAATGGGAAAATCCTATGAGGAAAGGGAAAAGTCTATAAGGAAAGGGAAAAGCCTATAAGGAAGAGGGAAAATCCTGCAAAGAAAGGGAAAGTCCTGCAAAGAAAGGGGAAAAGTAAATCAACTTAACATTTATTAAATTGTTAATAAATAATTGAATTAATTGACTGCATTATTAATATCAATAATTAATTTTTAAACAAATTCACCAATTATTAGAGCAGACGAGGATTCCCCTGCACCACTTTAAGCTGCTGGGGGTGACACCTCCCACCGAATCTTTTTAATGATAAAAATCCCAGAATAAAATCCTGCCTTGACCAAAAAAGCAAAAAAAAGTTCAGCATTCCCAAAAAAATAAATTCCCAGGGGGATTTGGCTCCTGCCTGACCCCCCGGCCCTGCTGCTGTTGCAGTGACAGCGAGGAGAAGGAGAGCACCAAGGAGGACAACGCTGCCCACCTCAACTTCCAGCTCAAGTACGAGGCCGACCTGCTCTTCACCAGGTGAGGGCTTCGGGATGGGGATGCGGCTCCTGGGAGGTCATGGATTGGGAAAACCCCTTGGGAAAAGCAGCTGGGAGCAGCCTTCAAAGCCGGGTTTAATTTGGGAATTTAGTGGGAAAAAAAACCAGGAGCCACAAAGCCAGGGAGAGCTTTTTATAAAAATTGGCGAGCCACGGAGAGCTGGACCCTGCCAACGGTTAAAGGCATAAAATTTATTAAAGAGGTGTGAGGGTGAGCTTTTATGGGAAAAAAAAAAGGGAATTCTTGGAGGTAATAATGGCCACAACAGGTGTTCCCAGTGCCTGGGCCAGTGGCCATCCCACAAAACCGTCGGGGGGAAGCTCAGCTGTGGGATGAGCTTGGAATCACCGGGAATTCAAGTCTGGGACAGCCAGGGATGAAGGCAGAGATAATTTAGGAAGCTGCTGATGGGAAAATCAGGGATCCCAAAGCACATTCCCTGGCGCTGCTCGCTGGAATTTTTCGGGGATTTTTCAGCCCTTCGGTCATTTTATATTTTTTACTCAGACGCCGCGGATAAAATTCCTTCAATATTTAGGATTTATGGGGAGCGAGGGGATTCTCCAGTTCGGAATGAAGAGAAAACCTGGAGGGAAAGAAGAGCACAGAAAATATCGAATTTGGGAATTTTGGAGTGGAAAAGGAGGGAGAGAATCTGAAAGAATGTGGAGATTTGGGGCCAGCACAGGTGCTCCCGAATGGGTTCCCACAGGATATTCCTGGCTCTTTTCCTGCCTCTCCAGCTGCAAAGCAGGGATTGATTTACCTCCTGTGACATCCGAACCTCAGCCAGGGCCTGGGGTGGCTCTGCTTTATTAAAGAGGCGAGAAAATCCTGCAAAGAAAGGGAAAATCCTGCAAAGAAAGGGAAAATCCTACAAAGAAAGGGAAAATTCTCCAATAAAAGGGGAAATCCTTTAAAGAAGGGGGAAAATGCTATACAGAAAGGGGAAAGTCCTGGAAAGAGAAGGGGAAATCCCACAAAGAAAAAGGGAAAATCCTAAAAAGAAAGGAAGAAAGGGGAAATCCCACAAAGAAAAAGGGAAAATCCTGCAAAGAAAAGGGGAAATCCTACAAAGAAAGGGAAAATCCTACAAAGAAGGAAAATTCTGCAATAAAAGGGGAAATCCTTCAAAGAAGGGGGGAAAATCCTACAAAGAAAGGAAGAAATTGGAAATCCCACAAAGAAAAAGGGAAAGTCCTGCAAAGGAAGGGGAAATCCTGGAAAGAAAAGAGAAAATCCTATAAAGAAAAGGGAAAATTCTGCAATAAAAGGGGAAATCCTTCAAAGAAGTGGGAAAATGCTATACAGAAAGGGGAAAGTCCTGCAAAGAGGAGGGGAAATCCTACAAAGAAAAGGGAAAAATCCTATAAAGAAAGGAAGAAAGGGGAAATCCCACAAAGAAAAAGGGAAAATCCTGCAAAGGAAGGGGAAATCCTACAAAGAAAAGGGAAAATTCTATAAAGGAAGGGGAAATCCTACAAAGAAAAGGGGAAATCCTATAAAGAAAGGGGAAATCCTACAAACCTCTTTGTCACCCTTTGTCCCACAGGACATCAAGCCTGGACTATTTCGAGATCAGATCCAACAATTCCCTGGATAGATCCAACCCCATCGGGCCCCCCTTCCACTGCACCTTCACGGTGAGCAGGAACCAGATCCCTGAGTTCTCCTGGATTTGGGATCTGCCCTGGGAGCCGGGATCCCGATCCCAACACATCCCTGTGCTCTTCCCTGGCAGCTGCAGAACCTGGGATTCTTCCCGGTGCAAGGGGTGACCCTAAAGATCACCGTGCCCGTGGCCACCCGGGCGGGCAACCGGCTCCTGCTGCCCACGGAATTCCGGGCAGACCAGGTAGGACGGGATTCCGGTTTAGGGTGGGATTCCAGCAGGGTTTAGGGTGGGATTCTGTCCCAGTATAGGATGGGATTTCAGCCCAGTTTAGGATGGGATTTCAGCATGGTTGAGGGTGGGATTCCAGCCCAGTTTAAGGTAGGATTCCAGCATGGTTTAGAATGGGATTCTGTCCCAGTTTAGGATGGAATTCCAGCATGTTTTAGGATGGGTTTCCAGCCCAGTTTATGAAGGGATTCCAGCCCATTTTAGGATGGCATTCCATCCCAGTTTATGATGGGATTCAGGCCTGGTTTAGGATGGGATTCTGTCCTGGTTTAGGATGGGATTCCAGCCCAGTTTAGGAAGGGATTCTAGCCCATTTTAGGATGGCATTCCATCCCAGTTTATGATGGGATTCAGGCCTGGTTTAGGATGGGATTCTGTTCCAGTTTAGGATGGTTTTCCAGCCCAGTTTAGGATGCGATTCTGTCCTGGTTTAGGATGGGATTCCAGCCCAGTTTAGGATGCGATTCCAGCCCATTTAAGGATGGCATTCTGTCCCAGTTTATGATGGGATCCCAGCCCCGTTTAGGATGGGATCCTAGCCCTGCAGCCACATCCCACAGCGAGCCAAACTCAATCCCAGCTCCAGCAAATCCTGGGGGGTGCTGGGGATCCCCGATTCCATCAGGATGGGGGCACAGGGAAGCCACTGCCACGGTCCCGTGTCCATGCTGGAATTCCATCGGCTTCTCCCCCAGGAAAACACAACCTGCAGCATCTGGGGGAACACCACTGACTACCGGAGAACCCCGGCGGAGGAGGACCTGTCCCGCACCCCACACCTGGTACTCGCCTGCACGGGGCTGATCCTGGCTCCAGGATATCCCAAAACAGGGAAAAAACAGGAACTGGGATGGCCCATGGATGTGCGAGGGGCACGTGGGTGCTGGAATTTTTTAGGAGAATTTTAAGCCCTTCAGTTCAGTTTATTTTTCCTCTCAGCCCTGTTAACACTCAGGATTTGTGGGGAGTGAGGGGATTCTCCAGCTCACAAAGATCAGGATCATTTTTTTTCCGAGGGAAAACCTGGAGGGAAAGAACAGCACAAAAACCAGCAAAACTGGGAAGTTTGGGGTGAAAAAGGGGGAGAAAATTTAAAGAATGCGGGGATTTGCCCACACAGGAGGATGGACGCGTGGGATCCATCCCTGGGGACGAATCCCAGTGGGATTTTCCCTCCTTCTCCAGCCGTGATCCCGCATTTCCCTTTGCAGAACCACAGCAACTCCGACGTGGTTTCCATCGACTGCGAGGTGAAGTTGGCCCCCAACGAGGAGCTGAACCTGCACTTGCGTGGGAATCTGTGGATGCAGACTCTGAAAGCAGTGAGTGCTCCCCGGAAAACGTGGATTTCAGGGACAAATCCCCCAAGGGAACCCTCGCACCCCAAAAATGTGGGATTTTTCCCTTTCCCCCGAAGCCCAGGAATGTGTGGGGTGGTTTTTGTTCCCAAAGCCACTTATCCTACTGGATCGTGCATCCACAGCGCCTCATTATGGATTATTTAATTCCATAATTTATTAATTAATTCACATTTAATTAATCTAAAAACTCCTTTTCGCTGTTGTTCTGCCCCGCTCCCTGCCTGCCCTGCATCCTCCTCTCCCATGGATGCAAAGAGAATCCCTATGGATACAAAGCCACGGGGATGGGATGGATCCCATGGAGAATGGGGGCTCCTTTTCCACGTGGGATTCTCATCCCAGCCCACGGGGATGGGATGGATCCCATGGGGAATGGGGGCTCCTTTTCCACGTGGGATTCTCATCCCAGCCCATGCGGATGGGATGGATCCCATGGGGAATGGGGGCTCCTTTTCCACGTGGGATGCTCATCCCAGCCCTCTCCGTGCAGCTGAAGTTCAAGGCACTGAAGCTCACCACGATCGCCGCGCTCCAGCGGCGCTTCCGGAGCCCCTTCATTTTCCGGGAGGAGGATCCCAGCCGCCAGGTCAGCCCTGGGATGGGGGGGATCCAGAATTTCGGGATGCTGCCACCCCCTGCCCTGATCCCACTGGGAAGAATCCCTGGGGATGGAGGGATGCAGAATTTCGGGATGCAGAATTTCGGGATGCTGCCACCCCCTGCCCTGATCCCACTGGGAAGAATCCCTGGGGATGGAGGGATGCAGAATTTCGGGATGCTGCCACCCCCTGCCCTGATCCCACTGGGAAGAATCCCTGGGGATGGAGGGATGCAGAATTTCGGGATGCTGCCACCCCCTGCCCTGATCCCACTGGGAAAATCCCTGTGGATGGAGGGACCCAGGTCTGGGAAAACTCAGTGCAGCTGTGGCTGGAGCCGAGCTCTGATCCTGGAATCTCCGGATTCCACAGGGAAAACCGAGCCAAATCCTTGGTGCAGCATTCCCACAGGAAGGGCTGCTCGGCGTTCCCGCTATCCCCTTTTCCCTGCCATTCCCGCCTGGAATCCGCGGTGTTTTCTCCCCTCCAGATCACGTTTGAGATCTCCAAGCCCGAGGAATCGCAGATTCCCATCTGGATCATCCTTGGGAGCACCTTCGGAGGTCTCCTGCTCCTGGCCCTGCTGGTCCTGGCGCTCTGGAAGGTGAGCAGCTTTCGGGGGATTTTTGGAGATTCCCACGCGTGGAGGAACCCTCTGGATCCGCGTCCAGCGCCCCACGAGCTCCTCAACACCACCAAAAACCTTCAAAACCTCCTCCAAAATCCCCTTTTCCATATCTAAATGATATCCAGGACCAACTTCCAGCTGGTATCCCGTTAAAAGCTCCTGGAATAACGTCGGGATGTTGTTTCTCTTCCCTCCCCACAGCTCGGGTTCTTCAAGAGCGGGAGCCGCCGGCGCGCGGCCGAGCGGGAGCAGGATTCCCACGGGATGGAGTGACTCTGCCGGGGCCAGGAGCCCCCTCCCAGCTCCGGAGATTCCCGGGATCCCGAGGGATTTGGGGGCTGAGCTTGGCTTTGCAGCAGGACGAGAGAGCACCCCTTGTGGGACAGCACATAAAAGCCATAAAAAACCCCTCAAACCAACTGAAAATTCCCCAAAAAAAAAAACCAAACTCCTCGGAGGTGCTTTCAACTGGGATTCCATAAAAAATACCCCTCAAACCAATGGAAAATGCCCCAAAAATATCCTCAGAGGTGCTTCCAACTGGGATTCCAATAAAAACATCACCAACCAACTAAAAAGTCCCAAAAAATATCCTCGGAGGTGCTTCCAACTGGGATTCCATAAAAAAGGACCTCAAATCAACCAAAATTCCCCAAAATTCTCCTCGGAGGTGCTTCCAACTGGGATTCCATAAAAAATACCCCTCAAACCAACAAAAAAGTCCCAAAAAATATCCTCAGAGGTGCTTCCAACTGGGATTTCACCAAGGTGGCAGCAGTGGGGACGAGGGGACACCAACGTGAGGAGTCCCTGATGAGGAGCTGGAAAACTCCTTAAAATAATAATTTATCCCAAAAAAAAGCCCCATGGATTGCTCCTTCCCGGGCTCCGCTGGCCGCGGCTCTCAAACTGCCTTCGTTAAGAGGAGTAATTAAGTGGAGGCGTTAATTAGTCTGAATGCACTGAATGAAATTCTTGTGATTTCAAGCACCTTAAACGCCACATCCCCGGTGTCCAGCTGTACATAATTCTTCTGAAAACAGGAAGGAAAGGAGGGGGAAAGAAAAGTTAAAACCCTGCCCAAAAAAACAAAAAAAAATTAAAATTAAAATTAATTTAGAAATAATTTCGAAAAAAATTTAAATAATTTTAAAAATTAATTAAAAAGCTGTTTGAGATTTGTCCCAGCAGAGCAGTTTGGGGAGCCCACGTGTATCATACCTGTACATAGCTGGTGCCATGGAAATCATGGAATTTTAAGGGCGGGAAGGCGCCCTTGGCATAGCGGAATTATTTATGCTAATATTAATTTTATGGAGGAGAGGGAAGCGGATTTTTCTGGATGCGGGGCGAGGTTCGGGAAATACCGTTCCTGGTATTTTTTAAGGATTAAAAATATGGTATTTTAAAAACTCCTGGTGTCTGTTCCCTTTTTTTTTCTGTGGATGTGAGGGGGGGCTGCTCTGGGATTGAGGGGAGGATGGATCCTGGAATTTTCCCATCATTTCTTCCTATGGGATGTGAGATCATTTATTTGTTTCCATCATTTATTTCCCGGGATGTTGGAAAGGGATGAGCAGGCGAGCGAAGCCTTTGGGAGACACAAACTTGGTGAAATTTCCCCATCATTTATTCCTATGGGATGTGAGGTTTTCCCGGGATGTTTGAAAGGGATGAGCAGGCGAGCTAAGCCTTTGGGAGACCCAAACTTGGGGAAAAAATGGGATAAAAACCCTCCCAAACCAGATATTCCATCCTCAGGCGGAGCGGGAATTCCGCATTTCCCTGTTTTTGAAGGACTGGGGGCGCAGGGGAACCCCGGAGAGGCTGGCCCAGGGATCCGGAGATGCCCACGGAGCATCCCACAGGAGCCTGCCCTCCACATTCCCGGAGCTGGAGCGCATGGAGGGAAGGAGACCAGGAGCAGCCAGCGAGGGGCAGGATCCCTCCGGATTTCACACAGAGAGATAGATATAGAGATTTTTTAATATATTTTTATATATTTTTATATCTTTATATGTGTATTTTTATTTTTATATATACATTTCTATACATTTATATTTATACATGTATATATGTATATATATGTATATGTGTATATATACATATGTGTGTGTATATATATATAAAAATGTGTATAAATATATATGTGTGTATGTACATATATATTATATATTCATATATATATTATATATACATATATATATGTACATATAACATATGTATGTACATATATGTACACACATATTTATTAAAATATGTATATATATGTGCATACATGTGTGTAATATATATGTATAAAATATATATCTAATTATGTATATTAAATATATTTTACATATATTTATATATACACATATTTCTTATTAATTTTATTTATATTGTAATATAGTATTTACATATTAGTAAATATGTTATGTGTATATATAAGTATATATTCCATATCTATTAAATCTAATAAAATATTACGTGTATTACATCATATATTATATATATTATATGTGTCATATGGATAATTATATATATATATTTATATATTTATATATATATAATGTACTATATATTCTATATAAAATAATATATATACTATATACATATAATGTATTAATATAATGGAACATAATGGAATATAATGTAATGTAATATAATATAATATAATATAATATAATCATGCATAACAGTATAAATATACATATTATATTATATTATATTATATTATATTATATTATATTATATTATATTGCATTACATCACATTATATTACATTACATTAATTATATTAATTATATTATATTATATTATATTATATTATATTATATTATATTACATTAATTTTTGTATTTATATATATGTATATGTACCTAACATATATATGTACATATGTGTATATATAATGTATATTATATATTATCTATAATTATACACTAGTTATTTGTATACGTATATAATAGATATCTATACAATATATATATATATGTTCATAATATATATATAACATACAAATACATAAACATTTAAATATATATTGTTTATATATTTTACTCATATCTATATATATTATATATTTACATATATGTACCTATATTTAAAATATATGTGCACACACACATGTATTTTTATATATATGTAGTTTTGCATCTATTGCTATACATCTATCTACACACACTATATGTGTAACTACAGATATATTTATATATATAAATACACTGATATATTTTATATATATAAAATACATTAATGTATTATATAAATAAACACATTGATATGTATGTGTATATAAAAATACACATATTTGTTTTATATATATAAATACATTGATATATTTATATTTTTTAATTCATATAAATACATTGAGATATATATATTTAATTTATATAAATACATTGATTTATTTTTATATATATATCAATACAGGAAGGTATTTTATATACATAAATACACTGATATATTTTATATATATATAAATCCATTGATATTTTTATATTTATAAATACACTGATATATTGATATATATAAATACAACAATACATTTATATATATAAATACACTGATGTATTTTATATATATAAATACGCTGATATATTTATATATATAAACCCATTTTTCTATATGTATATATATAAATTATATCTATGAACTTCCTCCCTCCTTGCCCACCCAGTGCCCGGTTCCCCTCCCTTGCAGGGCCGCCTGGGCACACTCCGGGACACAATTCCCGCTTTTCCACGGCGCTCAGGGTGCACCTGCCCCATCCTGCTGACCTCCCCGCCATTCCCAAGGAATATTTGGGAATCCCGGATTTCCAGGACCCTGGGCACGGCTGCCAGCAGCAGGGGCGGGGTTGGAGGTGGCTGTCCCCAGTCCCCGGGTGGCTCCGTCCCTCTGGATCCCTCGGCATTCCAAAGCCTGGCTCAGCTCCGGGTTTATTTCTAGGCCAGGTTTATTTCTGCCTCTCCCAGTGCTGATCCCGCTCCATAATCAACATCCCAACCCCGGCTCTTCCCGGGACGTCACTCCGTGCTTTTCCAGGGAAAACAGCACCTGGAGGCTCCAAGGAATTTTATCGGGGGCTTTAAATAACAGGGAGAGCAAGGGGCAACCTCACAGGGCTTAATGCGTGGGAGGAAGACTCCAGATCCCGGAGAAGATCCCAGGATTCCCAAGGCTGCGCCCACAGGTATTCCCTACCTTTTGCCAAGGGCTCTTGGTGACAAGGGGAAGGTGGCAGGACAGCATTCCATGACGCCAGGCAGCAGGAATTCACTGGGAAGCAGGGTAACAACCGGGAATAGGCTGGAAGCAGGAGCAGCTTCTCCACAGCAAAGATCTTGACCTGCTTGGAAGTATTTTGGAATCAACAGCCAGGAATTTTTATTGTGACTTTGGAATTCTCCTCGGGAAAATTACACCTTCCACCATCCCAGACTGCTCCAATCTGGCCTCAGGACAATTCCAGGGATGCAGCAGCCACAGCTTCCTTGGAGAACCTAAACCTGACCCCAGAGCTTCTCCCTCAAAGGACACAAACCCCGAACAAAAACCAGGAATGCCGAGGTAATTCCACATTCAATGTTTATTTCTTTGTCATACAAATAGAAACGTGTGCCCCAAATCTCGCCTGAAAGTTCTACCTGGATTGTTTTTAAAAAAAACCCCACGGAACATTCGTTCATCCTGACGGTTAAAAAGCTGCGTGGGAAAGGAACAGAGGGTTCAGGAGCCTTGTCCCAACAAGTGACATTTTCCTGCCGGAGCATCTGCCACTTCTCCCAAAATTCTCAACCGACAACGTCCCCATACAATCACTCGCTCGTCAGCAAAGAGGTTGATGAGAGGAGAATATTTTAATTTTTTTTTGTAAAAATCAGTTTTAAGAAGAGATTTTCCTACTGGAAGGAGTAAAAACCATGAAAAATCCTCGAGTCCAATTCAGGGAGGCACAGACTCCAACGCTTCTTGGAAAAGCCAGGTTCAAGGAAGACTCTCTTTGGCGGCAGACGGCTCCGTTAGGAAGATACAGCATCTGGAATCCAAGAGTGCAGCTGGACAGACTTTGAGTCAAAAAAAAGGTGCGTGTTGAGCATCGGAACAACAGAAAAAAAACCCAAGTCCAAAGCAGTTTGAAATGTTGGGACACACACGAACACAAATTCCCTACCCAGTTTCTAGGGATCCATGCATGATGCTCGGATAGGAGTGACAGAGCTACAGAAAAAGAAACGATGATTGCGGTTATTTTCGGTCAGTGTGGAAGTGGCTTTTGTCCATAGGTTATTCAATACTTACTGGAGCGGTGTCAGTGAGGAGCTTGATAATGGAATTCAGCCCCCCAGAGCTGAATTGTCACCTGCATTTCCTAACAGAGCACCCCTCACGTCTGTAGCTGTAAATTTTGATTTAAAACACAACTTTTAAAACGTTACCAACATCTTCAGCACGAGCTGAAAGGCATAAAAACAGGGTGAGGTATGAGAGCAACGCACTGCCCTGGGGGTGGACACTCCACTTTTAACCCAACTACCACAGAATTCCCAATTTTTCTTTTCCCACCTCACTGTGAGGAGTTTGAAATCCAATTGTGCGAATCGTGTCGGACACGAAGCGTTCGACGGGAGTTACCTGGGGGATTCTTCTTGTATCATTTAGAAAACCAAGAGCTAACAAGGGATTCATTTAATCATAAAAAGGACCAGAATCTCAAACATCGGATTCAACTACAGGACAAGGACGTGGCTTTTCCTGCCCCCCGCCCTCCACCATCTCCACCCGAGAACTGAGGCCGCAGACGGAATCCAGAGGAGCCCAAAACCAAAGGAATGGAGAAAAACAACTTCATGGACACGGGTGTATTCTGCTGTCTGGTGTTGTCCCGGGATAGCACCACCACAAAAGGTTGGACGCGGCCTAGTGGAACTGGACAAACTCCTCCAGAGTTCTGGGGATCTGGTTTTGGTAGCTGATGTTGTAGATCCGCACGGCGCGGGCAGCCAGGCACTTGAGACTCAGCTTCATTTGAGTTTTAAGGAGGATTTCGGACACCCCGGTGGTACTTTTGTCCAGAGGGGTTTTCTTCTGCTTGTTGGTCATGTCCGTGTGGGCGCCGGCCTCCACCAGGCTGATGATGATGGAGTGCAACGTCAAGAAGTCGCTGATGGGCCGGTGGTACTGCACGATGATGTGCAGAGGGCTGTTCCCCTCGTTGTCCACGGCGTTGACGTCGGCGCCGCAGTCCAGCAGGAGCTTGGTGACCAGGGCGTTGGGGAAGCTGCACACGTCGTTGGTGTGGAAGTCGTCCACGGGCGTGCCCGAGTTGACGGCGTGGTGCAGCAGGCTGGAGCCGTCGCGCGTGCGCGGGTCCAGGTGGATCAGGTTGTAGATCTGCTTGTTGATGCGGGACTGGTCGTCCTCGCTGCACTGCGTCTTGGTGGAGATGCACACCAGGTAGAGGAAGGTGAAGATGTTGCACTCGTAGTTGTCCATGGCCGTGTGGATGTCGGCGTCCGGGGTGGTTTTGATGCGCGCCATGCCCTGCTCGATCTCCAGCACGCTGCAGCGCAGGACGCTCTCGATGTCCTTGGCTTTCACGGGCTCGTTCAGGTGGATCATCTGGGAGAAGACCTGAGCGAACCTCAGCAGGTCCTTGTGGGTGTTCCTGTTGCCCTTCTGCCGCAGGTGCAGGGCGTGGAGCCAGAGCTTGATGCACTGCTCGAACTCCATGTTGTCCGCGTAGACCGCGCCCCGGTAAATGATGGGGTGGGAGACGTCGATATTGTCCGAGCCCAGGATCCTCTCCCGCACTATGAGGCCTTCCATGTGAAGGGCATCTCTGTCCTGCCTAATGGACTCTAATTCCTGAGGGGTCCTGCATTCCGACCTGTTTCCGTAAGCCTCGATCTGGGGAAGCACCTCCTTCTCGATGACGTTCTCGCTGTCGCGGTACCTCTCCAGCATGGCTAAATATAAATAGTGGTAAGTCTTCAAAATGTCGTAGTTCTCCCTGTCGTTGGCAAACGAGGCCCCCAGCAGCTCCAGAGCTTCGATCCTGCTCCTCCTGTCGCAGTCGGCGTGAGCCAGCAGCAGCTCCACCACGTCGGCCTTGCAGCTCTCGGCGGCCACTTTGAGCGGCGTCATGCCGTGGCCGTTGACCATCATGGCCGCCTTCCACTTGACCAGCTCCCTGACGATCTCCAGGTGGCCGGCCTCGGCGGCGAAGTGCAGGGCGGTGGCCCCGCAGTGGGCCTTGGCGTTGGGGTCGGCGTGCTGCTCCAGGAGGTAGCGCACCACGTCCGTGTGGCCCTTGTAGGCCGCGATCATCAGGCAGGTGTTGTCGTACTTGTTGGCGATGCTGATGTTGGCGTTGTTCTCCACCAGGTACTTGACGATGTCCAGCCGGCCATCGAAGCAGGCCGCCCGCAGCGGCGTCGAGTTGGTCACCGTGGTGTGGTTGACATTGGCGCCGTGGCTCACCAGCAGCTTGACCACCTCGAAGTGGCCGGCGCCGGCCGCGCACCACAGCGCGGTGGCCCCGTCGATGACGAAGCTGGGGACGAGAGGACGGGGAGAGGGAATTAGGCGGACGCTCTTCCAAAAGCATCCCACACCCTGCCATCAGTGGGGATTTCACAGCCAGCCCATCCCTGGATTCTAAGGAACTCACCAGGATCCCCACGGCCAAGGAATGAGGCCAAGGGAGCACACGGAGCGTTGGAAGTTGGAGCCTCAAAGCAGCCAAAGGGGTTTGGCCACCTTGAAGATCCCACTTGCAAACTCCAGCCTCAGTTTAGAGAGGTCTGGCAAGAAGAGTTCTAGAATTCCCCCTCCAGTGTCACAAAGTGACACACTACAGACCAAGAAAAAACCTTAACATGGATATTTCGATACAAAAAAATCAGATTTAGACACCAGCAACAGCCCTGGCAGCAAAACCAGCTTCAAAATTTCTGATCACTTCCCCTGCCCCCTCTCCCTGAGCTGCAGTTCCCCAGCGCTTCCCCATTCGGGATCCCGTGCCCTGAACCAGCCCGGCAACCTGGGGACACAAACGGAACCTCGGGAAGAAAACAAACCCCAAAAAAGCAGAAGTTCTGGGCCGGGCTGGACTCCACAGATCTGTGTCACATGAATGATGAGGAAATGAGGGGACAGATCCTTCTTTTTAAGCTGTTTTCATTCCCTTAAACCCAGCGCACGAAATAAAGGATTTGCCCCTTTCCCATTCCCTGGTTTTTGAAGGATTTAAATGAAGAAAACAGGCAGGATTCACACACCCTCAAGGCACGTCCCAAACACACGGGAAGGACAAATATTTTCAAACAGCCACGTTCCCCAAAGTTAAAATATGGTCAGATCAGCTGAAATTTCACTTTCACAGGGATTTTTAATTATTATAAAGCCCTCGCAGCTCTGCAGCAACTGTTTGTAAATCCAACACCTCCAGAGGCTCTTCAAGATCTCAGAGAGAATTCCCAGTGAGAAGTTCCCGATTTTGTAAATAACTCCATTGAAATATTTATGTGTTGAAGCAGGAGGAGAGTCAGGAGCGGGGATTTTTTACGAACACGAGGTGATTTGTTGGTGTTTTGAGGTTCCGAGGGAGAGGAGCTGCTGAGCCACCTTATCTGAGGAACAACAATCCCTGGGGATCACATGGGCTCTGCTCCTCTCCCTGCATCCATTGTGCCTCCCACAACTCCTCCTTCAATCCGTGCCAGGCACAGCCTCTGGAAAACATCCCCACCCCAGCCAGGCAAAAATCCAGCATCTGCTGTCTGTCAGGAGGTCCTTCCTCCAGGAATTCTCACCCCGGGAATTCTCAGCCTGCTTCTGACTGGGGAAAAAAAAAAAAAAAACAACAACAACAAACACCAAAAAAAACCAACAAAAACAAAACCAAACAAAACCCAAAACAATAACAAAAAAAAAAACCAAAAACAAACCACACACACCAAAAAAAAAAACCAACAAACCCAGCTGGAAGGGAAAAGGAAGGATTAAAAATCCAACCACACAGGGAAGTGGTTCTGTGTGTGAAAACTGAGCTGTGTGAGAACCTCTCCTGATGGCACTGTCACCTGCAGCAGCAAAAATGTCCCAAAAAGGCCACTCGGGCCCAGCAGAAGCTCTCTGGGCTGTGAATATTATCCTGTCCACAGCTTCACATGGGGAATCCTAAATGGAAAAGGAATTTATGGCTCATAAGGCACCAGGTGGGATCTCCAAGCACTCAGGCATTTTTACCAGAAAATCACCAAACTGTGACCTCACTGTGGCCTCCAACCCCCACGGGATGTTGAGGTGTGGGTGTCATGAACTCATTGCTAAAAACAGCAGCAAAGGGCCCTGGGCACTGCCAGCCTGCCCTCTGTGCCTGGGAAAATCAGAGATCAGATCCCCCGGGAGCTCTGCCGAGGCCCACAGAGGGCAGGAGGCAATCACAGATCACTGGAAGGGACCCACAAGGGCCAGAATAATCTGCCTTGGAAGGAGCCTACCAGGGCCACCAGCTCGTGGAACCTGATGGTGGAAGGGACCCACAAGGGCCACCAAAGCCCAGAATGGATGGAGCCTATCAGGGCCACCAGGTCATGGAATAATCTGAGGCGGAAAGGACACACAAGCACCACCAGGTCACAGAATAATCTGGGTTGGGAAGGGCTCCCAGGGGCCATCGAGTCACAGAACAGTCTGAGCTGCAGGAGGCCCACGGGGGCCAGTAAGGCACAGAGTCACAGAATAGCCTGGGGTGGAAGGGGTCCACAAGGACATCAAGTGACAGAACACTGAGCTGGACAGGGCCTACAAGGACAACAAGTCACAGAATAATCTGAGCTGGGACCCACAAGGACCACCAAGTCACAGAATAGTCTGAGTGAGGAAGAACCCACAAGGACCATCAAGTCACAGAATCCTGAGCTGGAAGGGCTCCCCAGACATCAAGTGACAGAATACTGAGCTGGAAGGGCCCACAAGGACCAGCAAGTCACAGAAGAGCCCAAGTTGAAAAGAACCCACAAGGGCCATCAAGTCACAGAACACAGAACTGGCAGGGCCCCACAAGGACCACCAAATCACAAAACAGCCCGAGTTGAAAAATACCCACAGAGGCCACCAAGTCACAGAATACTGAGCTGGAAGAGATCCACAAGCACCACCAAGTCACAGAACACTGAGCTGGAACGGCTCACAAGGACCACCAAGACCACGGAATAATCTGAGCTGGGACCACAAGGACCAGCATGTCACAGAAGAGCCGGAGCTGAAAAGAACCCGCCGCCAAGCCACAGAACCCACAAGAACCATCGGATCACGGGATTCCCTGCGCTGGAGAAGGCTCCCAAGCCCCACAAGCCCAGCCCCACACCAGCGGGAGCCGCCAGCGGCCCGCACGGCCCTCCCAGCCCGCTCTCCGCCGAGCCCGGGCCGCGCCCGGGGCCGTCCGGGCCGGGCCTCACGTACCCGTCGAAGCGGACGGTGCCGGTCTGCTGCGTGTGGACGCGGTAATGCTCGAGCAGCAGCCGCACCACCTTGGCGTGCCCGTTGCGGGCGGCGATGATGAGCGGCGTGGAGCGCTGCCCGCCGTGCTGGCTCACGTAGCCCAGCAGGTACTTGATGTCGCTCTCGGAGCGGTTCAGCAGCAGCGCGGCCAAGGTGAGCACGCGGCCCTCGCTGGCCGCCTTGTACACGTACCCCGCCAGCCCCTCCATGGCCGCCTCCGCCTCCGCGCGGCCCCGCCGCCCGCAACGGCCCCGCTCGGGCCGGCCCGGCTCTGCCCCGGCCCGCTCCGTCCTGGCGCGGCGCCCCGCGGGGCGCACATGCGGCCGCCCCGGGGCCCGCCGCCCCCGGCCCTGCCCCGGCGCCTGCCCCGGCCCCGGCGGGAGCGCAGCCGCCGCCCGGCAGGCAAGGCGCGGCCCCCCCCGCCCGCAGCGCGGGCCCGGCCGGCACCGCCGCGCTCCGCCCCGGAACCGCTCGGCAGCGCCCGCCCGCCGCGCCGGGGCCGGCCGGCAGCGCGGCCCGGGCAGGCCGTTCCGGGAGCCGCGGCGCTCCCCAGAGCGCGGGCCGGGGCAGCGCGGGCCGAGGGGCTGCGTGGAGCAGCGGGGAGAGTTAAAGAATAAAGAAGGGGTTTATTAAAAGGCCTTCAAGGATACACCTCGGAAAGTCAAAGAGCCCGGCCGTGGCTACACCCAAGTTGGAGCCCAGGTCACGCGTTTATAACACTTTTATACGGTTTTGGTTTTGGTTTTTTTTTTAAGTTTTCACACTTTTATAAGTTTTTTTTAAGTTTTTCACACTTTTATAAGTTTCCGTTTCCATATTGGGGTTAATTATGCAATTCCAGCTTCAGGTGATGCAGTCCCATCCTGCGACACTGCTCTCCTCCATTCCTTGTTGTTTTCAGGCCTGAAGCTGCAGCGGTGTCCTTGGTTCTGGAGCTGGAAAAGGATTGTTTTGCTTGTCTGAACCATGAAGAGAGCCGGCTAATGCTTTATATGGAGTTCAGACATACACCAATGCAGTACAGAATCTGGAAAACAGGAAAGCCGAAACTTAAGGCATCAGCAGCGCCGCCAGGGCATGTCCCCAAAACACGATAACACAGACAACTGCTGCTGTCACCAGCTCAGCTTGGCATCCTCATTTCCACTGCATGACCACTGAGGTTGGAAAATATCTGCGAGGTCACTGAGTCCCACATCCAGGAATTCCTTGGACAACCGCAGGGATGGGGACTCCAAACCCTCCTGGGCAGCCCCTGCCAGTGCCTGACCACCCTTTCCATGGAGAAATTCCTCCTGATGTCCAACCTAAATCCAACCTAAACCTCAGCTCTGGTGCAGTTCAAGAAAATATCTGTGAATCCTGTCCCTGTTCCCTGGGAGCTGAGCCCGACCCTCCCAGGCTGCCCCTTCCTGTCAGGGAGTGTGGAGAGCAAGGCTGGGCTGGGTTGGGCTGCGTTGGACTGGGTTGGGCTGGGTTAGTTGGGTTGGTTGGACTGGATTGGGTTGGGTTGGGCTGGAATTTGTTCATTTGGGCTGGGCCGGGCCAGGTTCAGCTGGACTGGGTTTGGCTGAGCTGGGTTTAGTTGGGCTGGGTTGGGTTAGGCAGGACTGACCTCAGTCGCGTTCAGCTAAGCTGGGTTGGGCTGGGTTTGGCTCAGTTTGGGGTTTTTAAGCCAGACCCAGCAGCTCCCAGCACTTCAGCCATGCCCCCACACATGCAAGGACCCTCACCCCTGCTTTTGGGGACACCTTGTCACACGCCTGTCACCTCAACCCCCTGCTGGGCCACCTCCCTGGCTGCTGGTGACACGAGCCACCGGCAGTAAGGGGACACCACCGCGGGCCCGTCTGCCGCACCATTGTCCTGCGGGGGGATCCGGTCTCAGCCCCGTTAATTTTTAACTTGGAGCCCTGACACCGGAGCCGCGGCTCTTTGTGGGATGTGCATTATTCATGGAGCAGCAGCCGGAGAGCCCGGGGGACACGAGGGGACACAAGCCAGGCCACGGCCAGCCCTGTCTAGAGCCACGTAGCCGTGTCAGGCACAGGGTGACAAGCAGGGTCCTGGTAAGATTAAGTGGCTCCGTTATCTCAGTGATCTCCTCCACTTTTCAGGGATGTTTTCCCAGGCGTCACCCGTGCCCTGCTGGGGGAGCAGGGATGGCGTGGGGAGCGTCCCCTGCTCCTCGAGAGGGACCAAGATCTTCCTTCTGCTGCTTCTGGGAGCGCCCTCAGCTTCGGTAGGACCGGAATTCCAGGCCAGAATTCCTCAGTGGAATACACAGCAGCTCCCAGGGATTGTCCTGTTCCCATCCCGTGTCACACCGTGCACATCCAAGGGAACAGGGACAGGGTGTGACACACGAAGCTCCCATCCCAGGGGTGATGGAGCCTCCGTGCCCAGACCAAGCCCTCCAGGAGGGGTTTGGTGCCTCAGACTTTCTTCCCTGTGAGGGTGGGGAGGCCCTGGCTGTGGCTGCCACATCCCTGGAAGTGTCCAAGGCCAGGCTGGACAGGGCTGGGAGCAACCTGGGATAAACCTGGGAAAACGTCCCTGCCCATGGCAGGATGCACCTCCCAATTTAGACCCCAAAATCCAAACCCCAGCAAGTGCAAATTCAGCGCCGAGGGCTGCGAATCCTTCCCTGCCTGGACATGACCCCATCCTGACAGATTTAGACAGCCAAAATCGAGAGCAGCGAACAGAGTGGAGCGTCCACCGTGAACGACCCAGGGAAATGGAAACTCTGCAAAAGCAGCATTTGCTCGTGGCCAGACCCACGGAGAGCTCCAGCTCCTCGTTCCCAATAAACCTGCGGCTCGGAGCCATGGATTTGCACGGAATTTGCCCTGAGCGTTCCCTGCCAGCCTCTCTGCTCGCAGTCTGGAGCATTCCGGTGTGCCCGTCACAGCAAGGAGCTGCCACTGAGCCCGGAGCTCTCCCGGCGTGAGGAGAGGCCGGGCCGGGCCGGGGCTCACAGAGCCCGGAGCTCTCCCGCCGTGAGGCGAGACCGGGCCGGGCAGGGGCTCACAGAGCCCGGAGCTCTCCCACCCTGAGTCGAGATCGGGCCGGACCGGGGCTCACAGAGCCCGGAGCTCTCCCGGCGTGAGGAGAGGCCGGACCGGGGCTCACAGAGCCCGGAGCTCTCCCGGCGTGAGGAGAGGCCGGACCGGGGCTCACAGAGCCCGGAGCTCTCCCGGCGTGAGGAGAGGCCGGACCGGGGCTCACAGAGCCCGGAGCTCTCCCGGCGTGAGGAGAGGCCGGACCGGGGCTCACAGAGCCCGGAGCTCTCCCGGCGTGAGGAGAGGCCGGACCGGGGCTCACAGAGCCCGGAGCTCTCCCGGCGTGAGGAGAGGCCGGACCGGGGCTCACAGAGCCCGGAGCTCTCCCGCCGTGAGGCGCGGCCGGGCCAGCGGGGCCGGAGCAGCGGGGCCGGCGCTGCCCCCGCCCCGCCGGGCGGGCCCGGGGCCGCCCCCGCGCAGCCGCCGCTGCTCCGCGGGCCGGGCCGGGAGCGCCCGGCAGCGGCATCGGCTCCGGCAGCGCCACAGGAGCGGCAGGGCTCCGGCAGCGGCCCCGGGAGCCCCGGGCCGGGCGGATGCAGGGCGCGGCGCGGCGCCGGCCGTTCCCGGCCGCGGCCCCGGGCTCGCCCCCGCCCGCCGGGCCGCTCTACCCGGGCAGGTGAGCGCGGCCGGGGCTCGGGGGATCGGGAACGGGAAAATCCATCCCGGATTCACTGGGGATCCTCTCCCCATCCAACTCCCCCGGCTCAGCCCGCTCCGAACCCCCCGGGACAGCCCGGCCCCTTCGCGGGTACCACCCCCGGGTGCTGCGGGGTCCGGGACATCCCCGGGTCGGGGTTCGGGATATCCCCAGGGTCGGGGTCCAGAACACCCCCAGGTCAGGATTCGGGGTATCCCCTGGTCGGGGTTCGGGATACCCCCAGGGTCGGGGCCCCCAAGGTTCCCCCACTCGGCTTTGTCCGGGGCATCCCGGCGTACCTGGGTTATCCCAGCCGATCCAGGGTTTGGCAGACTCTTGGAGGGAGCCGCAGCATTCCCAGCTCAGCCAGGGTACCCCATCCTCACCCTCCAGCTCTCGGGGTTCATTGAATCATCCCAGGGTGGTTTGGGGTGGAAAGGACCTTAAAGGTCCTGTCAGTCCATGGGCACGGACACTTCCATGGACTTTGGACCACGGGCAGCCCAAGCTCGAGGCTGCTCCAGCTGATCCCGTTCTGGTCTGGGCACCAGGAGAGGCATTGATCCGCTTTTCCTGCGGGGAGGTGAAGGTCCAGAGGTGCTGGGGGGGCATTTCATGGAAAGGCTCCGTCGGGGTTGGATCCTCGGCGGAGGCAGAGGGTGCTGGGTGCAGGAGCTGAAGGTGACGCTGCATCCCGAGCATCCCGGTGCTGGAATTCCGCCGGGCAGTGCTGCATTTTTAGCCCTCAGCTCAACTCCTGGGACTTGGGATTTTGCTTCATCATGCAAAAGTTAAAAATAGTTGCACTTAATTCAGCACTTTTCACCTTGCTGAAGAGACCGGGAAGAGCCTCCCCACAGGGACGGGTCAGGGACGGCGACAGCTTCGTGCTCTCCTGTCCTGCCTGCTCCCCAGCTTTGTTATCCCGCAGCGCCCAGAGCCAGGGAAGCGCAGCTCTGGCGTGGGGTGACAGCTCTGCCTCCTCCCAGAGCTGCTCCACGGCTCCGTGTCCCTCTGTCCCCTCCAGGCACGGGGCGGTGAAGGCCGAGGACACCTTCAAGACGTCCCCGTTCCACCTGGACCTGTGGTTCTACTTCACCCTGCAGAACTGGGTGCTGGATTTCGGGCGCCCCATCGCCATGGTGAGTGAGGGGACAGGGCCGGGGGGTCCCCAGGGCTGTCCCCTGCGCCAGGGGGGTGCCCTGGAGGAGCTGGCACCACTGCCCTGCTCTGGTGGCACTGGGGCCAAGCCAGCTCCAGTCTCTGGGAAAGCTGTTCCCTGTTCTCACTCCCACACCTTCGTTTCACACCTGGGAGGTTCCTCCTGCTCTTGCCTGTATCCCAGAGCTTGGGGCTGCAGCTTCCAGGAGTGGCCATTCCATTTCAATGGAATTTTTTTGAGCAGAAGGTTCAGGAAGGTCCAGGAATCCCAATGCCTTCCTTCACCCCACAGCTTGCCAGCACCGGGCAGGGCTGGGAGTGAAAATTCCCAGAGGGTGATTTTCGGGAAGTTTGCTCCCAGCTGAGCTGCCCAGCTTGGTCCCTACCACCCCCCTGAAGGCCAGCCGAGCATTCCCAAGCGATCCCAACGTTTTCCCTCTCCCATGATGGCTGATGTGCTGCTCTTCCCTCTCTCTTCAGATCATCCTCCCTCTGGAGTGGTTTCCTCTGAACAAACCCAGCGCTGGAGATTATTTCCACATGGCTTACAACGTTATCACCCCCTTCCTGCTGCTGAAGGTAACCCTGGCAGTGTCCAGGGGTTTCCCATTCCCACTTTTGTAAAGTTTCAGAGGTTTTGAGGGGGTTGGTTATTCCCAAATTCCTGCCAGGAAGGAAGAGTTAAGAGGATTTGTGATGCCACCTCAATTTCCTGCATGTCCAGAGCAAATCCCCCTGCAGTTCTGGCTCCAGGAGGAGTCAGAGCTGAAGGTAAACCTGGGAATGTTCAGGGGTTTTCCATTCCAGGTTTTGCAAAGGCTCAGAGGATTTTAGGATGTTGGTTATTCCCAAATTCCCTCCAGCAAGGAGGAATTTCCCACTCCAGGAGGGATTTGCGGTGCCGCCTTTTAAAGAGCGCCTCAATTTCCTGCATATCCAAAGCAAATCACTTCCCCCTGGAATTCTGGCTCCAGGAGGAGTCAGAGCCCTTTTCCCAAATGATATTTTTAGGACAACATCCACCTTTGGCTTAAAAGGCAGCTGGGAGCAGAGTGGATTTTCTAAACTGTTCAGAGCTTAATTGCACTTGATCTTTGACATTGGAATTGTGGCTGGAGCTGGAATTCATCTGGCTCCAGCTGCCAGCCTCTGGATCCCATGGACCATTCATCAGGTGAAATCCTGTCAGATCATTAGGAATCTTTTCCCATTAAACACTTCGGGAGAAAGCAATTATAAATCTATTTTAACCTTCATTAGCTGGGAATTGGATTATGGCCTGAGGTGCAAATGATTCCCTCTCGATATTCCAGGAGGATTTCAAGGCTGGGGGCAAAAAGGGAATATCCAGGGTGTGGGAGCTGACCTTTCCCAGGTGATTTCTCACCCACAGGGAAATCCAGGATGCATTTTTCCTGGCCCAGGGACGTGTCCCTCCCTCCTGTCCCCTCCAGGACCTTGTGCTCTCCTTGTCCTCCTGTGACGTCCGTGCCGCAGCTTCAGGGGAAGGGAAAGTTAAGCCTCCAAATTAAACCCAAATAAGGTCAAAATTAAACACAAATAAGGAGCTTTTCCCCGCTTGGGGAGGGCTGCAAAGCTGATTTAGGGAGAGGGGGGGCCCTGGCTGATCCCAGAGCTGACCCAGCCAAAGCTGGAAAACTCCTGGAGCTGGGATCTGCCTCGGGAGCTCTTCCCTGCTGTGCAAGCTGAGCGTGGAGCTGCATCCCAAAATTCCTGCTGCTGTCCCAAGGCTTGTCCCGGGCCCTGAGCCAGCCCCAGGTGCTCGAGATGGGGCAGGGAGAGAGCCCAGCACTGAAAGCAGTGCCCAAGAATTGCCCTGAGTGGTTCTGTGGCACTCAGCTCCTCCTGGCTGTGGGGTCAAACTGGGGAGCTGAATCCCATTCCGTGGGGAAGAAAGGGAACAGGATCCCAAAATGTTCACTATGGGGATGCTGAAGCTCTCTGTGGAGCTGAGTCCCATTCCATGGGGAAGAAAGGGACGGAACCCCAAATGTTCAGTAGGGGGATGCTGAAGCTCTCTGGGGAGCTGAGTCCCATTCCATGGGGAAGAAAGGGAACAGAACCCAAAATGTTCACCTGGGGGATCCTGAAGTGTCCTGAAGCTCTCTGTGGAGCTGAGTCCCATTCCATGGGGAAGAAAAGAACAGGACCCCAAAATGTTCACCTGGGGGATGCTGGAGTGTCCTGAAGCTCTCTGTGGAGCTGAGTCCCATTCCATGGGGAAGAAAGGGCACAGGACCCCAGAATGTTCACCTGGGGGATGCTGAAGTGTCCAGACAGGGTGGGAAGCCTGAGGAGCTCTGTGCTGGAGGCTCTGCTGCCACTGGAGGGCACATCCAACCTCCCAGTCCTCTCCAGAGGCAGGAGATCCACGGCCTTTTAATGAGGCAACCCTCGTTAGCAGCAAGCCAAATGAACTCTTGGGGTTGAAAGCAGCAGAAACCTCTTCAGAGGTTTTTCTCCCAAAATTGGCCTGAACCAGGACAAGTTGTTACATCTTTTAGAAAAAGGGATTTGCTGAACTTTCCTGAGTTTACACCTTTAGAACCTAAGGGGCAATGTTAAAACCAGGCCTGTAAGACATGATTTGAAGCACCCTGGCGGAATGACAATATTTGTCTCGGAATATTTAGCTTGAGTTCATTTAAAATTACACTTCATGCCATTTCTGATTCCTGTTCCGATAAACCAAGGCTGTCTGTTGCTGTTACGACATTAAACTCTTGGGATCTGTTTTAGCAGCAGCTTCCAGTGAAAGGCAGAGTGCCTGAGATGGGATTTTGGTGAGATGCAGGTGCCTTACCTGCAGAAAGCAATCCATTCTCTTCAGCACAGTGTAAGTCCATCAGCTCCTGGTGCTAAAAACACAAAACCTGTGCCTTTGACCTCACTATGAGTCAGGAGTTGAGCTTGATGATTTTTTTTTTGGGTCCCTTCAAACTCAGGATATTTTGGGATTTTTGGTGATGAATTTCTGAGCGCTCTGGCAAAAAAAAAAACCCAAAACCCAGCGAGGGCAGGAGCTGCCACATCCCTGCTCCTCCTCCTGCTCACGCCCTCCCTGTGCCTGCAGCTCATCGAGAGGTCCCCCAAGACCCTGCCCCGGTCCATGGTCTACGTCAGCATCATCACCTTCGTGATGGGCGCCAGCATCCACCTGGTGGGAGACTCGGTGAACCACCGGCTGATCTTCAGCGGGTACCAGCACCACCTGTCCGTCAGGGAGAACCCCATCATCAGGAACCTCAAACCCGAGACCCTGGTGAGGCCCAGCCGGGATCTGAAACCTGAATTTGTAAATGATAAAGGAACCTCAAACCCGAGACCCTGGTGAGGCCCCAGCCGGGATCTGAAACCTGAGTTTGTAAATGCTAAAGGAACCTCAAACCTGAGATCCTGGTGAGGGCTGAGCTGGGATCTGAAATCTGAGTTTGTAAATGCTAAAGGAACCTCAAACCTGAGATCCTGGTGAGGGCTGAGCTGGGATCTGAAACCTGAATTTGTAAATGCTAAAGGAACCTCAAACCCCAGACCCTGGTGAGGGCTGAGCTGGGATCTGAAACCTGAATTTGTAAATGCTAAAGGAACCTCAAACCTGAGACCCTGGTGAGGCCCCAGCTGGGATCTGAAACCTGAATTTGTAAATGGTAAAGGAACCTCAAACCTGGGACCCTGGTGAGAGGCTGAGCTGGGTTTATTAAATCTAAATTTATAAATTGTAACGGAACCACAAACCTGGCTCAGCTGGGCTCTGAAATCTGAGTTTATAAATGATAAAGGAACCTCAAACCTGAGACCTTGGTGAGGGCTGAGCTGGGTTCTGAAATCTGAATTTACAGATTGTAAAGGAACCTTTAGCCAGAGATCTTGGTGAGGGGCTGAGCTGGGTTTGTAAAATCTGAGTTTATAAATGATAAAGATACATCAAGCCAGAGACCCTGGTAACGGGCTGAGCTGGGCCCAGGCATTCTGAAAGCTGAATTTATAAATGACACCTGGGTAAGAGGCTGAGCTGGGCCCAAGCATTCTAAAATCTGAATTTATAAATTACCTGGGTGGGGGCTGAGCTGGGCCCAGGCATTTCTAAAATCTGAATTTATAAATCACCTGGGTGGGGACTGAGCTGGGCTCAAGCATTTTTAAAATCTGAGTTTGTGAATGATGAAGCCGAGCTCGTTTGCTGATGGGATTCTCCTCCCCTGTCCTGTCACAGATCGATTCCTTCGAGCTGCTCTACTACTACGACGAATATTTGGGGCACTCCATGTGGTGAGTGATTCCCAGCAGGCCCGGAGATTATGGGATGGCACAGGGGGAAGGGCAGAGCTTAAAGTGGAAAAAAAAACCCCCGAGCCAGAGCTGGCTGGGGATAATGTTCTGCTGGCCAGGGCTGGATTAGGATCCAGATTAGGGTGGATCTGGCAATCGCTGGAAAATCCCCTCTGCTCAGGGATATTTTGGGATTGGAGGGCCAGAGGAACAGTTTGTCCTTCCAGGGGTGGACAGAAGGTTCCTCCTGGATCCTCCTCCAGCACCCCCAGATGTGCCCCAAGCACCCCAAACACCCCAAACACCTCTAACACCCCAAATATCCCAAACACCCCAAACACCTAAAATAAATATCCCAAGCACCCCAAATATCCCAAGCACCCCAAACACCTCTAACCCCCCAAATATCCCAAACACCCCAAATATCCCAAGAGGAGGGCCTGGACCTGCTCCAGGTGATGCTGGGGGAATCTCTCCTGGATGATTTGGGGTTCCTGGAGTGCTGGGAAGGAGCAAACCCCATTCTTCAGAGCCCTTAAAGGGGAACAAGGGCTCCTAGGGGGTTTGGAATCCTGCTGCACATCCCAGACACAGCACGGGAGCCTGGGAATGCCCTGCTGGAATTGTCCGAGGCAGCACTGGAGCCCAGCTTTGCTGGTTCCCATCAGCAAATCCGGGCTGTTCCTGCCTCAGCTGGGAATTCTCAGGATCTGCAGAGCCCAGGATGAGCCCAGCCCCTGCCCCGGCCCTTCTGTGCCCTGCGGATGCAGCAGGAATCCCTGAGCAGGAAATCCCACAGCAGCAGGAATCCCTGAGCAGGGAATCCCACAGCAGCGGGAATCCCTGAGCAAGGAATCCCTGAGCAGGGAATCCCTGAGCAGGGAATCCCACAGCAGCAGGAATCCCACAGCAGCAGGAATCCCACAGCAGCAGGAATCCCTGAGCAAGGAATCCCACAGCAGCAGGAATCCCACAGCAGCAGGAATCCCTGAGCAAGGAATCCCACAGCAGCGGGAATCCCACAGCAGCGGGAATCCCTGAGCAAGGAATCCCACAGCAGCGGGAATCCCTGAGCAAGGAATCCCACAGCAGCGGGAATCCCTGAGCAGGGAATCCCACAGCAGCAGGAATCCCACAGCAGCAGGAATCCCACAGCAGCAGGAATCCCACAGCAGCAGGAATCCCACAGCAGCAGGAATCCCTGAGCAGGGAATCCCACAGCAGCAGGAATCCCTGAGCAGGGAATCCCACAGCAGCAGGAATCCCTGAGCAGGGAATCCCACAGCAGCGGGAATCCCACAGCAGCGGGAATCCCACAGCAGCAGGAATCCCACAGCAGCGGGAATCCCACAGCTGCTCCATCCCCAGGCCCAGCAGAGGAGCATCTCCAGGTGTGGGGTGGGTCTGGGGGAGTTCCAGTCCCTTCCAGGCTCATCACAGCGCCGGGAATTGCCGGTTTTTCCAGGTACATCCCGTTTTTCCTGATCCTGTTCATTTATTTCACCGGCTGCTTCACGCCCGCGGCGGAGCAGAGCCGGATGCCCCTGGCTGCCCTGCTCCTGGTGGGGCCCAGCGGCCTCTACTACTGGTGAGTGCCTGGGGCAGGGAGGGAATCCCACAGGAATGTTCCGGGAATACCTCAGGAAGAGCTGCTCCATTCCCCAGGGCTCCCCAGAGCAGCTTTTGCTCTGTGGGGCTGGGAATGCTCTCCCTGCGATCCCAGGATCAAAATTGAAGCCAAAAGAGCTGGGAATGCTCTCCCTGCATTCCAGGATCAAAACTGATCCCAGGAAATCTGGGAATGCTCTCCCTGTGATCCCAGGACCAAAACTGATCCCAGGAAATCTGGGAATGCTCGCCCTGCATTCCAGGATCACCACTGATCCCAGAAAGGCTGGGAACACTGTCCATGTGATTCCCAGGATCAAAACTGATCCCAGAAAGGCTGGGAACACTGTCCATGTGATTCCCAGGATCACCACTGATCCCAGAGTGGCTGGGAAAGCTCTCCCTGTGATCCCAGAATGGCTGGGAACGCTCTCCCTGTGATCCCAGAGCGGCTGGGAACGCTCTCCCTGTGATTCCCAGGATCAAAACTGATCCCAGAAAGGCTGGGAAAGCTCTCCCTGTGATTCCCAGAAAGGCTGGGAAAGCTCTCCCTGTGATCCCCAGGATCACCACTGATCCCGGAGCGGCTGGGAACGCTCTCCCTGTGATTCCCAGGATCACCACTGATCCCGGAGCGGCTGGGCAGGCTCTCCCTGTGATTCCCAGGATCAGCACTGATCCCAGAGCGGCTGGGAACGCTCTCCCTGTTCCCTGTGATCCCAGAGCGGCTGGGAACGCTCTCCCTGTGATCCCAGGATCAGCAGTGATCCCAGAGCGGCTGGGCAGGCTCTCCCTGTGATTCCCAGGATCACCACTGATCCCAGAGCGGCTGGGAACGCTCTCCCTGTTCCCTGTGATCCCAGAGCGGCTGGGAACGCTCTCCCTGTGATCCCAGGATCACCACTGATCCCGGAGCGGCTGGGAACGCTCTCCCTGTGATTCCCAGGATACCACTGATCCCAGAGCGGCTGGGCAGGCTCTCCCTGTGATTCCCAGGATCAGCAGTGATCCCAGAGCGGCTGGGCAGGCTCTCCCTGTAATTCCCAGGATACCACTGATCCCAGAGCGGCTGGGCAGGCTCTCCCTGTGATTCCCAGGATCAGCAGTGATCCCAGAGTGGCTGGGAACGCTCTCCCTGTTCCCTGTGATCCCAGAGCGGCTGGGCAGGCTCTCCCTGTGATCCCAGGATCAGCAGTGATCCCAGAGCGGCTGGGCAGGCTCTCCCTGTAATTCCCAGGATCCCACTGATCCCAGAGCGGCTGGGCAGGCTCTCCCTGTGATCCCAGGATCCCACTGATCCCAGAGCGGCTGGGCAGGCTCTCCCGGCAGCCCGGGATCCGCAGGAATTCTCCCCGCAGGTACCTGGTGACGGAGGGCCAGATCTTCATCCTCTACATCTTCACCTTCTTCGCCATGATGGCCCTGGTGATGCACCAGAGGCGCAAGGGGCTGGCACTGGACAGCAACGGGCTCTTCCTCTTCCTCTCCTTCATCATCACCCTGCTCCTCATCGCCGCCTGGGTGGGCTGGCTCTGGAATGACAAAATCCTGCGGAAAAAGTACCCCGGGGTGATTTACATCCCCGAGCCCTGGGCCTTCTACACCCTGCACATGAACAACCTGCACGCAGCCAAGGGCGCTTTCTGAAGCTTTTGGTATTTGATATTAAAGAAGATATTGAAGATATTGATATTAAAGAAGAAATCTAGTTTTTCTAATGTAGATTCACGTGTTTCGAATAAATTCCTGAGAGTGGTGGTGGCTGCGTGGTGATTAGGGCTGGTCAGGGAGGGGGTTAATTAGAATTAATTAACTCGCTGTCACTGCTGAGCGCAGGGATGGGGCCGGAGAGGCCAATTCCCCACAAACAGCCCCAAAATCCATTGGGCAGGGGGGAACTTAGAGGGATCTCTGCCCCAGCACCTTCAGCTCTCACAAATGGCAAATTCCCCACAAAACAGCCCCAAAATCCATCAGGAAAGGGGGGAATTCCAAGGATCTCTGCAGCAGCACCTTCAGCTCTCACAAATGGCAAATTCCCCACAAACAGCCCCAAAATCCATCAGGAAAGGGGGGAATGCCAGGGGTCTGTGCACCAGCACTGCCCGCTCTCACAAAAGGGGAAATTCCCCACAAAACAACCCAAAATCCATTGAGCAGGGGGTGAATTCCAGGGATTGCTGCCCCAGCACCTTCAGCTCTCACAAAAGGGCAAATTCTCCATGAACAGCCCCAAAATCCATCGGGCAGGGGGTGAATTCCCAGGATCTCTGCAGCAGCACTGCCAGCTCTCACAAAAGGGGAAATTCCCCACAAAACAGCCCAAAAGCCATCGGGCAGGGGGTGAATTCCAGGGATTTGTGCACCAGCACCTTCTGCTCTCACTCAGACATGAGAATCCCTCAGAATTCCCCACAAAACATCCCTGAATCCATCGGGAACTCCGAGGGTCTCTGCATCAGCGCCTCCAGCTCTCGCTCAGACATTGGAATTGCTCAGAATTCCCAAAAACATCCCAGAATCAATCAGGAACTCCAAGGGTCTCTGCCCCAGCACCTCCAGCTCTCGCTCAGCTGCAGGAATTGCTGGATTTTTTTTTTTTTTTTTAGAATTTTTTTGATTTTTGGAATATTTTGATTTTTTTATTTTGGGATTTTTTTTTGAATATTTGGATTTTTTATTTTGGATTTTTTTTATTTTTTTAATTTTTTTTAATTATTATTTTTTGAACTTTAGGATTTTTTTTGAATTTTTTGGATTTTTCCATGCTCCTCCTCCTCCTCTCCCAGCAGCCGGGCTCCGTGCCAGGTGCGCCTCTTCGGGGTGACCGAACCCGTGGTTTCGGGTCCCCAGGGAGCCGCACAGCCCATCCCGGGGCCGGGAAGCGGCTTTTCCCGGCGGGAGCGGGAGCGGGAGCCGAGCCCGCCCCGTAGCCATGGCAGCGGGTGTTCATTTCACCTCCGCCCGCCGGACTTTAGCCCTGGATAAAGCTCCCAGTGCCAGCGGCCGCCTCCGCTCCCGCCGGGATCCCCAGCCCCGGGATTGTCCCCAAAGCCATGGTGAGTGACTGCGGGCTCGGCCGGGCCCCTCCGCGCCCCCGGATCTCATTTCAAAGATGCTCCGTTTTTAAAACCGTTTTAAAGATTTGTTTCTTTCCCCTCTCCGTTCCTGCTCCAGGCGAAGTTCCTGTCCCAGGATCAAATCAACGGTAGGTGCGGGTTTGTTCCGCTTCGGGCGTTAATTAGCGGGATTAAAGTTACATTTATATAAAAATGGTGTTTTTCCCCCCAGAGTGTCTCAGTGCGGGCGCGCTGTCCCGGCTCTGCCGGGATCTGCTGCCTGGAAAAGCAGGGAAATGTCCCGGCTCCAGGGAATGCTGCAGCGCCAGGGCACCGCTGCCAATCCCGGGAAAATCGCGGATTCCAGCGGCCCCGGCCCCGGCCGGGAGCGTGCGGGGCCGCGGGAGGGGAGAGAGAGGAGGAGGAGGAAGAGGAGGAGGAAGGAGGCGGCGCAGGGAATCCAAATTCCTGCTGCGAGCCGCCCTGGGAACGGGGAGCCGCGCCCGGGACTGGGATTGCTCCGGGAGTGGCCCAAGGAAGCTGAAATGAGGCTATTAATGAGGCTATTAATGAGGCTATTAATCGGAGTATTATTATTGCAAATCTGATCAGCTCCGCCGAGGGATTGGCGAGCGGAGGAGGCGGCCGGGCCAGGGGAGGCCACGGCGCCCACGGGGACCCCCGGGACACCCCCGGAGCATCCCCGGGGCACCCCCGGGACACCCCCGGAGCATCCCCGGGGCACCCCCGGCCCGCTGCAGCCGCCCCGGCAGCGAGGGCTGGGGACAGCGGGGACAAGGACGGGGATGGCACCAAACCTCCAAAATCTCCTCTCCTCTCCTCTCCTCTCCTCTCCTCTCCTCTCCTCTCCTCTCCTCTCCTCTCCTCTCCTCTTTCCTTCTGCAGTCTCCTCCTCCTTTCGTTTCCTTCTTCCCCTCCTTCCACTTTCTTTCCCTTCTTCCTCTTCTCCTTCCCCTCCACCATCCTCCCCCTCGCTCCTTCAGCCTCTCCCGCCCCTCCAAGGCAGGCAAAGCGCTTTTAACCCAAACCCTCCCCTTCCTCAGCCCTTTCCCCCTCCCGTCCTCGCTTCCTCAGCCGGGAGGGCCCCAATTAGCGCCGCTCGGGGTTTTAATTACCCTTAATTCCCCCTGCTTCCCCCCCGTGCCCATCACCCTCCGGGAAAGGCGACACCCCCGGGGCCGACACCGGATCCCGGCTGGAGCCGTGCCCGGCCCCGAGCGGGGCTCAATGGGATCCCGGCCTGACCCGGCTCTGGTTCTTAATTAGAGTTCAAGGAATGCTTTTCCCTGTACGACAAGAAACAGAAAGGGAAGATCAAAGCCTCGGAGCTGCTGGCAGTGATGAGGTGCCTGGGAGCCAGCCCCACGCCGGGAGAGGTGCAGAGGCACCTGCAGCTGCACAGGATCGGTGAGCTCCCTGCACAGCCACAAAACGGGGATCAAACATGGAAAAATTCCGTTTTTCTGGAGCCAGGGTGTTCCGTCCAGCCAGAGCAGTGTCCAGAAGCTGCTGTGGTGTGTTAAATCCAGCCCACGGGCTAAAACAACGCCACTAAAATCCCCCCAAGAGCAGGAGACAAACATTCAGTATGGATTTGGAGGGTGGGAGACTGCCCAGGCCGAGCAACGGAGGTGGAAGAGCACCAAAGGAAAGGTGTCCAGCTGAAAATCCGTGGGAAAAACAAAGCAGGAAAAGCGAAGGATTGTGAAACCAGGTGGGGAGGGGGAATGAAAAATTCAGGATCCGAGTTCAGAGCACAAATTGAGCAGAGTTATAAACGGGATTTAGGAGAAAAGCCCCACTTTGTGACGTGCCCTGATCCAGACCAGGGACAGGGAAAGAAACCCCAGGAAAGGGAACTGGGGGAGGAGGAGGAGGGGGTTGTTTAATCCTGGATCCAGCCCCCAGACGAGCCATTCCCAAAGGATCTGCCCTTCCTTCCGCAGACAGGAACGCAGAGCTGGACTTCTCCACCTTCCTGAACATCATGTACAGGCAGATGAAGCAGGAGGAGCCCGAGGAGGAGATCCTGAGAGCCCTGGCCATGATTGACAGGCAGAAGAGAGGAGTGATCTCCGTGCCCGAGCTCCGCGCCAAGCTCACCCGGCTGGGGGAGAAGCTTTCCGAGGAGGAAGGTACCCTGCAGATCCCACTGGGACCAAACTCCTTTTCCTTTCCTCCTTTCCTGCTTTCTCCTTTCCTGCTTCCTCCTTTCCTTTCCCTTTCCTCTCCTTTCCTTTTCCTTTCCTCCTTTCTCCTCTCCTCCTTCTCTCCTTTCCTCCTTTTTCCTTTCCTCCTTTTTCCTTTCCTTTCCTTTCCTTTCCTTTCCTCTCCTTTCTCCTTTCCTTTCCTTTCCTTTCCTCTCCTTTCTCCTTTCCTTTCCTTTTTCCTTTCCTTTCCTTTTTCCTTTCCTTTTTCCTTTCCTTTTTCCTTTCCTTTTTCCTTTCCTTTTTCCTTTCCTTTCCTTTCCTTCCCTTCCCTTTCTCCCTTTCCTCTCCTTCCCTTCCCTTTCCTCCCCTTTCTCCCTTTCCTCTCCTTTCCTTTCTCCCTCTCCCCCTCTCTTTCCCCCTGCTCCCTGACGCTGCCTCTGGGGTGAGGAAGGGCCGGTGCCAGCAGGAGACCCCGGAGTAAAAACAGGCAAAAACCCCAAACGCCTCCAGTTTGTCACAAATTCGGCTCCGAGGGGCACAACAAACCCCAAACTCCATCTGGACTAAATTTGTGGGGGATTTTTTCCTCCCCTGTGGAACTCAAACCGATGGATATCCCTGCTCCAGAGAATTTTACATGGAATTAAAATCCAGGTGCTGATTGGTGCCAGTTTGAAACTCCCCCCTGATCCCAGAGGTGCCTGCCAACAAAAATCCCCCAATCCTGCAGTGCTGCCTCCCTTCTGCACGCCCCAACAGCCCCAAACATCCCATCCCAGCGATGTTTTCCCATTTTCCAGTGGATGACCTGCTGAAAGAAGCCAAAGTTGGGCCAAGTGGAATGATCAAATACGAGGAGTTTGTGCGCCTCATTTGCCTTCCCTCGGTCGACTACTGAAACCCAGAGGGGGATTTGCTAAGAGCAGCACCCGCAGGGGTTTTGTTTCTGTTTTTCCCACTTCCTAGTCAGACTCAGGAACCATCAGTTGCCTTTCAGATCCTGATTTTGCCTTCGTTTAGCGCTGACACTTCCACAGGTTCCGCCCTGATTGCTGGAAAAACACGAAATATTATAATATATAAATATATGTTGTTATAGCAATAATAACTGTTATTGAAATAAACCGAGTGTGACAACGCGTGTCAAGATCTAAAAAAAATGATTTTAAAAAAGCATTTAAGTGTTGGGATTGTGGCAGAAGGAACTCATGGCCAAGGTCTCCTGGTTTTCCAGGAAGTCAGCACAGCCCAGCAGGTGTTTGGTGTCTGCAGAAAGGAAAAAACAGGGAAAAAGGAAAAACAGGGCCAGGAAAATTCCCCTTTTCCACACCAGGAAAAACAGGGCCAGGAAAATTCCCCTTTTCCACACCAGGAAAAACCTCCCCAGGAAAATTCCCCTTTTCCACACCAGGAAAAACCTCCCCAGGGAAATTCCCCTTTTCCACACCAGGTAAAACCTCCCCTACTCCAGACTGATGAAGCCCCCCCTGCTCCTCGTTTTCCAGGTGGATTAAAGCCCCTCTGATCCTCATTCTTGTCCCACCTGGATCTCAGAGCCCCCCGCAGGTCCTCAAAGGGGTGTCAGGAATTTCGGGCAGCTCTCCCTGGATTCAGCTGAGGAGTTTCACAGGGATGGTGGCACAAGCAGTGACCTGGGAAACTCCCACATTCCCATAAATCTGCTCTGGCTTCTGCTCCAGGAGCCTCCTCCTCTCCCTCCACCCTTTTTTTAATCCTGAGTCTCCTCTTTGCTCCATCCGTGAAATAATCAGGAATTAAATCCTGGCAGCCACAGCAGACCCAAGGAATGTCCCCCCACACACACCTGCCTGTCCCACGGGTCAGGGCACGCCCCACACACGTGTGCGTGTCCCACAGGGGCTGCACATCCCAGAGGTGTGTGACCAGACACGTGCGGGCACCCCCACACACCCGCGCACATCCCAAACACACCAACACATCCCAGGCGTGCACATCCACAGACACGTGTCACATCCCAAACACAGGAACACATCCCAGGTGTGCACATCCACAGACACGAGTCACATCCCAAACACAGGAACACATCCCAGGCGTGCACATCCACAGACACGAGTCACATCCCAAACACACCAACACATCCCAGGTGTGTGCACATCCCACACAAACACATCCCAGGCGTGTGCACATCCACAGACACGTGTCACATCCCAAACACAGGAACACATCCCAGGTGTGCACATCCACAGACACGTGTCACATCCCAAACCCGAGCACATCCCAGGTGTGCACATCCCACACACCCGCGCACATCCCAAACACACGAACACATCCCAGGTGTGCACATCCCAGAGACACAAACACATCCCAGGTGTGCACATCCACAGACATGTGTCACATCCCAAACCCGTGCACATCCCAGAGACACATGTCATATCCCAAACACACGAACACATCCCAGGCGTGTGTACATCCCAGAGACACAAGTCACATCCCACACAAACACATCCCAGGCGTGTGCACATCCACACACCCGCACACATCCCAAACACACGAACACATCCCATGTGTGCACATCCCAGAGACACGTGTCACATCCCAAACACACGAACACATCCCAGGTGTGTGCACATCCCAGAAACACGTGTCACATCCCAAACCTGTGCACATCCCAGGCGTGTGCACATCCCACACAAACACATCCCAGGTGTGTGCACATCCCACAGACACGCGTCACATCCCAAACCCGTGCACATCCCAGAGACACACACGTGCATGTCCCAGACATGTGTCTGCACATCCCACACATGTCTACACATCCCCCAGGTGTGTCTGCACACCCGTGTGCACATCCCACAGGTGTCTGCACCTCCCCCAGGTGTGTCTGCACCTCCCACAGGTGTGTCTGCACCTCCCACAGGTGTGCACATCCCCAGCCAGATGTGCACATTCCCATCCAGATGTGCCCATCCCAGCACATCTGCCCCCAGGTGTGTGCCCCCCGGCCGTGGCCGTGCACACCCCTCTCCAGGTGGCACACCCCGAGGACAATCCCACCTGCAATTCCAGGGATCACAGCAGGAGCACAGCCCAGGCCACCACTGCCGAGCAGCAGACAGAGCTGGAGTTTGGACGTTTGAGAATTGGGAAGTTTGGAAGTCGGGGAGTTTGGGAATTTGGGAGTTTAGGACTTGGAGCACTTGGGAGTTCGGGGATTTCCCAAATCCACAAATAACTCCCAAATTCAGGAGTTTGGGCATTTGGGAGTTATTTGGGAATGACGTGCGCAGGGAATGGGGAGAAGCAGGCTGAAGGCTCACTTGTGCCCACAGGCACGGAGGAATTCCAGCCTCGGGAATGCCAGAGCGTGGAACAGGGATGCTCCCAGGCCCGGGATCCTGCAGGGCTGCAGGGCACAGGTCACAAACGCCAGCCCTGAGCCTGGAGCCTTCCTCCCACTGGGATCACAGGGAATGGGGAACGCTGCTGCCATTCCCAAAGTGCCAGATCCCAGGATACCCACACCGCCACCTTCCATTTCCCATGGGATGAACAGGGAGCCTTCCTCCCACTGGAATCACAGGGAATGCTCCTGTCCAAGCTGCCATTCCCAAGTGCCAAACCCCAGGATACCAGCACCACCAAGTCCCATTTCCCATGGGATTTAAGGGGTTTTGGACCCGGAGCCTTTCTCCCAGCAGGGATCTCAGGGAATGGGAACACCAAGCCGAGCTGCCATTCCCAAAGTGCCAGATCCCAGGATACCCACACCGCCACCTTCTATTTCCCATGGGATGAACAGGGAGCCTTCCTCCCACTGGGATCACAGGGAATGGGGAATGCTCCTGTCCAAGCTGCCATTCCCAAGTGCCAAACCCCAGGATACCAGCACCACCACATTCCATTTCCCATGGGATTTACGGGGTTTTGATCCCGCTGCTCTCGGGGTCACCCTTCACAGCCTCCATGGAAAGGAGGGAAAGGAGCTGTGAGCAATCCCAAATCCCTGCTGGATGCTCCAGGGGCTGGGACAGGCAGGCTCCAGGCAAACCACAGCACTCACGCCCCCGATTCCAGAAAAATCCTCCAGCTCATCCATGAACATCTCCTCCTCAACTGGGAAAGAGATATTCCCAGCAGAGGCTGAATCATTTCAAAATCAGACCGTTTCAAAAGTAAGTCTTTCCCATTTTCTATCCTTTTATTTCTTTTTTTTTTTCCTTTTTTAAACTGACATTTAATAAATTATAAAATCGGTGTATGGTGAAATAGAATATATCAGCCAGATATGTATGAAATACACATGCATGGGAAAAAACTATTGAACTCACCTGGAACTCACACACACGGATCTATAAATACATATATACACACACATATACATATAAACACCAACAGTTTCCTTTTTCCAAAATTCAAGTCAACTATTTAGTGGCAGAGGGATGCTGTAAAAACACTAAAAACAATTTTTGATGCCACATCATGTGAACCTTTCAAATAACCATACGACTGATCAGACAGCAATACCTAATGCTACTTGGATTAAAGATTTTTTTTTTTTGCTTTTTTTCTTGGTTTTTTTAAAATTTTTTCCTGTTTTTTTTTCCTTTTTTTTTAATCAATGCAAGATTTATATTTAATTTTTTTTTTTTTGAGACGACTTCATAGGCAAAAGGTGGCCCTTGTCAATGCTTGAAGCAACTATTTGCAATCAACAGGTTTTTTTTTTGGACATGAAAAAAAAATTCAGACAAGAATCTGCTAATTTTAGTATTCCTTAACTCTCTTTTTCCTGATAAACTCAATACCTGCACTTTCAACCAGTTATAAAAATATTTTTCACACCAGAGGAAATATTTACTCTCTCTGACATGGACTTTGGGACACAAGAGAATCACTTCCTTCCCTCCCCCTTTCTCTGACTTTAAAGAATCTCCTGAAAAAAATCTGCATTCCAGCTATTTACACATTCCACTCCTTAAAGAAGAACGGATCAGCCCAAATGACCCAAAAAAAAAAAAATTTCCTATGTCATGCACAACTTAAAAACAATGAGAAAAGAAACCAGGAACCAAAAACAGCTGAAAAAAATCCAGGGAATCCAAAGAACTCCGGGGGGGAAAAGTGAATTTTGGAAGCCGCTACCCCTACAAGAGCAGGGTGGGGAGGAACAATCTGGGTTTTCCTGGGGATATCAGGGATATCCAGGCTGAGCTCGGAGCATGCAGGGTGTGCTGGGGCACAGACTCCATAAAGATGGAACATCTCGTGCCACAAGCCATTCCTCAGCTGGGATCTGGGGATCTAACTCCATAAAGATGGAACATCTCAGGCCACAAGCCATTCCTCAGCTGGGATCTGGGGCTCTAACTCCATAAAGATGGAGCATCTTGTCCCTCAAATCATTCCTCAGCTGGGATCTGGGGCTCTAACTCCATAAAGATGGAGCATCTTGTCCCTCAAATCATTCCTCAGCTGGGATTTGGGGCTCTAACTCCATAAGGATGGAACATCTCGTGCCACAAGCCTTTCCTCAGCTGGGATCTGGGGCTCCACTCCACACCAATGGAGCATCTTGTCCCTCAAATCATCCCTCAGATGGGATTTGGAGCTTCACGTCCACAGGTGAAGGGATTTGGAGCTTTGTTCCACAGGTGATTGCTCAGCTGGGATTTGATGTTGATTTGGGGCTCCACAAAAAATGGAACATCTCATCCCACAAGTCATTCCTCAGCTGGGATTTGGGGCTCTAACACCATAAAAATGGAACACATTGTCCAAATCGAATTCATTTCCCAATGAATTCCTCAACAAGTCATTCCTCAGCTGGGATTTGATGTTGATTTGGGGCTCCTCAAAAATGGAACATCTTGTCCCTCAAATCATTCCTCAGCTGGGATTTGGGGCTCTGCTCCACACGAATGGAACACCTTGTCCCACAGGTCACTGCTCAGCTGAGATTTGATGGGGTCAGGCCCTCAGGAGTAACTGATCCCAAAAATATTCTGAGTATATTCTGAGTATTCTGGACTATTCCGAGTTGGGAGGGACCCACGAGGATCCAAGTCCCTGCACAGGGCACCTCAAAATCCCACCCTGCGCATCCCTGGGAGCTTTGTCCCAGCGTTCCTGGAGCTCTGGCAGCCTTGGGAATGTCAGCATTCCCTGGGGAGCCTGGGCAGTGCCCCACACCCTCTGGAGGTGGAATTTTCCCTGAAATCCAACCTAAACCTCCCAGTCAGCTTCATGTAATTCCCTGGATGAATTTGCAACGTTCCTGACTGAAGCATGGAATTCCAAAGGAGAATCTGCCTGGGTAGAGGGGCACACGGGACCAGAAATGCCAAAAACATCCCAAAAAACCAACCCCACTCCTGAAAGGCTCTGGGCTGCAGGCAGAGCAGGGGCTGCTCTGCTGCCAGAATTACAAAATCTGCACTGAACATGGGATGGGGGAATCAGATTCCACCAGCCAAGGGAAATTCTCCAAGAGGAGAAAAAAACCCCTCTCCCCAAGGCTGAGCTTTAGAAGCTCAGCTCCTCTCCTGTTTCTTTAACTGTGGAGAAAATAATGCCATTGGTGTCCAAACTACAGGGGGGGAAAAAGAAAAGGAAAAAAAACTCACATGACAAATGCACAGGTGTAAAATCTTCAGCATCCATAAAAATGAACTGAAGCTCCTTGTTTTTCTTAATTTTTTTTTCTCTTTTGTCTTTTTTTTTTTCTTATTTTTACCAGCGAGGCCATCTTAGGTTTATATACAAAAGTAAAACTGAAAATAGACTTTTTTTTTTTTTGTTCTCTGTACACATAAATTTTTTTTTCCCCTTTTTTAAAAAAAGGAAAAAAAAAACCACCTTGTCTTAACTTTGTTTTTTTTTTCTCTCTGAACAGAAAGGAAAACCGAGCACGAAGATTTCCTCTGTCCCCCCAAACCCCCTAAAAAAAAAAAAAATAAAATAGAAATGAATCAGTCCAAGGAGATAATATCTGGTATGATACCAAAGATCGAGGCCGTGTCCGTGCTGCTCCTGCTGGCCACGGGGTGCCCGTGGGTGTCCCGCAGGCTGTTGGAGGAGACCAGGCTGCTGTTGCTGCCGCTGCTGCTGCCGTTGGTGGCGGGCAGGGAGCCGCTGCCCCCCGCGCTGAGCTGGTCCAGGAACATCTGGGACGAGGTGTAGGGGAAAAAGCGGGAGTGCAAAAGTTCCTGATCGTCCGAGGCCGACACGGCGGCGGCGGCGGCGGCGAGGAGGGAGGTGTTGTAATGCTGGGGGGGAGAAAGGGTTCAAATTCGTTTTTAAAATTTAAAATTCTTCTGAGGGAAGTAAATAAAGGGGGTTTTGTCAAGGGGAGGTTTCGGGAGCTCTGGGTTTCACAGCAGCTCGGGCAGCGGGACGTGGAATGGGTTTTTAGCTCTGTGGTGCCCCAGTTTTGAAAGCGGGAAGGAATTGGGGATGCTGGGGTCACAAACATGGTTTGTAAACCCAAACCCACAGAGCAGCAGGGAGGGAATGGGATCAGGGAATCCCAGCTGGGAAAAAGGGCAAGCAGGAATGGGATCAGAGAGCCCAAAGCAGGAAAAGGACAAGCAGGAATGGGATCAGGGAATCCTAGCTGGGAAAAACGGCAAGCGGGAATGGGATCAGAGAGCCCAAAGCAGGAAAAGGACAGGAATGGGATCAGAGAATCCTAGCTAGGAAAAAGGGCAAGCAGGAATGGGATCAGGGAATCCTAGCTGGGAAAAAGGGCAAGCAGGAATGGGATCAGGGAATCCTAGCTGGGAAAAACGGCAAGCAGGAATGGGATCAGGGAATCCTAGCTAGGAAAAAGGGCAAGCAGGAATGGGATCAGAGAGCCCAAAGCAGGAAAAGGACAGGAATGGGATCAGGGAATCCTAGCTGGGAAAAGGACAGGAATGGGATCAGGGAATTCTAGCTGGGAAAAAGGGCAAGCAGGAATGGGATCAGAGAGCCCAAAGCAGGAAAAGGACAAGCAGGAATGGGATCAGGGAATCCTAGCTGGGAAAAAGGGCAAGCAGGAATGGGATCAGAGAGCCCAAAGCAGGAAAAGGACAGGAACGGGATCAGGGAATCCCAGCTGGGAAAAAGGGCAAGCAGCAATGGGATCAGAGAATCCCAGCTAGGAAAAAGGGCAAGCAGGAATGGGAACAGGGAATCCTAGCTGGGAAAAAGGCAAGGAGGAATGGGATCAGAGAATCCTAGCTAGGAAAAAGGGCAAGCAGGAATGGGATCAGAGAGCCCAAACCAGGAAAAGGACAGGAATGGGATCAGAGAGCCCAAACCAGGAAAAGGGCAAGCAGCAGCACTTGTGGTTTTTTTGTTTTGGTTTTTTTTTTTTTTTTTTGTTTAGCTGTTCAAAAAATCCCTTGGGGGTGAAATTCCCCCAAATTCATTTTGCCAGCCCCCAGAAGCCAGGGAGAGCCCAGCTGAGAGGTGGAGCTGTGCTGATCCCTGCTGGCAGCAAGGCACAATCCTGGGAAATGCATTTAGGGCCAGCCTGGCCCGCGGGGTGGAGCAGGGGCTGTCCCTCTCTGCTGCAGCCCCGAAGGGCAGGAGCCTGAGCAGCCAAAAATCCCATTTACACACAACCCCCCTGCAGGGGAACGCTGCTCTCAGTGCTCCTTCCCACCACGGCTCAACATCCAGGCTGTCCCAGCCTTGTTGCCAAAGATTTCTCCACAACCAGAGCAGCATTCCCTGGATCAGAAGCATTCCCAGACCCTGGGTATTCAGCCAGATTTCCTGACCCGAATTCCCAGAGCAGGCTCTGCTCTCCATGGGGACAGCAAAGTGTCCCTCAGCTTTCAGAGCAATTTTAGTGCAATTTCCCTCTTGGGAGGGCAGAAGGGCAGGGGGATATCCCAGCTCCCTTTTTTTGGAGGAAAAGGGATCAAGCTGCACCTTCATTCCACAGTGAAGTGGCTGCTGAGTTTAAAAGTTTGGAACTCCCCAGATGTTTCTTTTTGCTGTGCCTCATCCCACTCCTGTGCTCAGACAATGCTGCTGCTGCTTCCCACACAGCAAATCCCGCTTGGAGAAGTGTTTGCCACAGCATTTGGCTCTCCCTGACTTACCTGATTGTCACCTGACAGGAAAGGGAAGAAATCTAAACCTGTCAAGAGACAAAAAACAAAATTCAGCTTCTCAAAGCAGCCCCTGTCCATTCTGTCACCACTTACACTGAAATAAAACCAGCCTAACGCTGATGACACCCCAAATTCTCTTTGCTAGCAGCAGTATTAACCTCATTATTTTTATTTTAGGATTAAATTTGTGCCTGGAGAGCTGTGCAGGTGCAGCCAGAACTCACCTTGCAGGTCATAAGGCATGGGTGTCATATGGAATGGATGCCTGTAGTCCTGGATGAGTGATGTGTTGATGTAGCTGGTGTCCACAGCAGGAAGGCTTGGGGTTCTTGACACGGGAGAAGCTTGGTGGGGTAAATTTAAAATGCTGGAAGGGGAAAAAAAAGCTTGTTAAGAGCATAAAATGCACTCTTGTTTACTGCTGTCCCATCAAGGGATGCTTATTTTCAAACTGGACTTCAACTCCAAACACATTCTGAGCTCCCTGGAGGATGTGCAGCCATCCCAAAGCTGCACCACCCACTCCCCAAGCTTCTCCTCACAATATCCCACCAGGAACATCCCTTCGGTCCAGCACAGCTGGAATCTGGGAAAGGAAAGTTCAGCCCCAAAGAGCAGAAACTGCAAATGGTGCTGGGATCTCTGGGAATGCGTTACAGGTGTTTTCAACAGGGACAAGCCAATCCTGAAGGAATATGGAACCCAAAACCCCACAGGGGACCTGAGACACCCCACAGGGGACCTGTGTGACCCCACAGGGGACCTGTGACACCCCACAGGGGACCCGTGTGACCCCACAGGGGACCTGTGTGACCCCACAGGGGACCTGTGACACCCCACAGGGGACTTATGACACCCCACAGGGGACCTGTGACACCCCAGAGGGACCTGTATGACCCCACAGGGGACCTGTGACACCCCAGAGGGACCTGTGACACCCCAGAGGGGACCCGTGTGACCCCACAGGGGACCTGTGACACCCCAGAGGGGACCCGTGTGACCCCACAGCACGGACACCCTACAAGGTGATTCCAGCTGGAAAAGGCCTCGAGGGCTTCGAGGGATCACTGAGTGATTCCCACTGTGGAGCAGGAACACTTCCCGCAGGATGCCTGCCTTCCATCCCAGAATATTTATGCAAACCAGGAGCTATTTCCAGCCTGGCTGCTCAGGTGTGCCCAGGTGCTTGTGGCACTCCCTACTCCCACAGCCCTGCTCCTCCCTGGCTGCTGCTTCCACATTTCCCTACGGAAGAAAAACATTCCCAGATTTGCATAATCCACACTTCTCTGCCTTCTGCACCATTTTACACTCATTTTCTCAAATACAACTGAAATATTTTGTGTTGCACACTCAAAGCTGGGAGTCCATTTGCACCAATTCACAAACAGCTGAAATATTTTATGATGTTGCACACTTGAAACTGTGATTCCCCTTGCACCATTTCACAAACACAACTGAAATACTTCTGTGGCACACTCAAAGCTGATTCCCCTTGCACTATTTCACAAACACAACTGAAATATTTCCTTGTGTTCCACACTCAAAGCTGATTCCCTTTGCACCATTTCAAAAACAACAGAAATATCTGTGTTCCACACTTAAATCTTCGATTCCCTTGCACCATTTCACAGACACAACTGAAATATTTGTGTTGCACACTCAAAGCTGTGATTCCCCTTTGCACCAATTCACAAACACAACTGAAATATTTCCTTGTGTTCCACACTTAAATCTTTGATTCCCTTTGCACCATTTCACAGACACAACTGAAATATCTCATTGTATTCCACACTCAAATCTTTGATTCCCTGTGCATCAATCCACAAACACAACTGAAATATTTCCTTGTGTTCCACACTCTAATCTTTGGTTCCCCTTGCACCGTTTCACAGACACAACTGAAATATCTCATTGTATTCCACACTAAGATCTTTGATTCCCTGTGCACCGTTTCACAGACACAACTGAAATGTTTCACTTCACCCAAAGCTGAGATTCCAACCCCATCCTCGTGCTGGGAGCAAACCCAGAGCCACCAAACGAGGCTCTGACCCAACCCCAGAGGTTTCCAGAGCTGATTGATTCTGGAATCTCTGAGGGGCCCCTGCAGTGCCCTGTGCTCACCCCTTGTTGTTCATGGGTGATGCTGGGGATATGGAGGGACAGCTCCTCTTGGCTGAGGGCTCCTCCTCCTCCTCGTCTGAGGAGCTGTCGATGGTCAGGTCGATCACTTCCACCTTCTTGTTTTTGTTGGATTGTTGGTGAGAGGACACCTGGTGTTCCAAGGAGGAGCTGATGCATCCTGCACAGAACCAACAGTCAGTTACAACCACAGCTCGTTAAAAAGATCACAATTAAATAATAGCAGAATGCTGGTAACTTTAAACACCATCAGCCCCAGACAGGAGTGACCCCATAAAGTGAACAGAAATGATTAAAGCTATAAATACATGTTTAAAAACGAGCATTTTGGGAGGTGAAGGATCCCAGAGTGGCCTCCACAGCCCAGCCCTGGCTCACCATCCACTCCGTTGTAGGACGCTGTCACCTCCTGCACTTCCTTCTTGGACCTCATGGGAGCCCAGGACCCATCCTCCTTGAACTGGATTTCATCACAATCTGTGCAGAACTTCAGGATTTCCATGAACAACCTGTCCATAAAAACATTTCGTATCAGTCCTAAAAAAGAGCTTTTTTTCCTTTATTAGTCAGTGTAAGTCTGGAGTTGTGGTGAAGCTTTGACTGCTCTGCTCTTCCTTCAGATCCCTCCTTGAAAACAAGGAATCACTGACAAAATTCAAGTATTGCCTAAAATAAAAATCTGCAAAAATTATTTAAAAGCACTGAGGGTGGAATCCTGCAGAGCTCATGACACAGAACTCTCCATTTCCCAAAACAAAGGAATTCTGTGAACCAGAGCTGATAAAAAAATCCTTTCCTTACCCCCTTTGACAAAACTTAACTGAGGAAACCTCTCCTAAATCTGAGGATTTAAGGCCTTGTGAAGCTTCCTGCCAAATGCTGAGCACGAGAATCTCAATTTGCAGCCTCTTCTCCCACAGGCACCCCCTAAAATTTTAGGATCCTGGCAGCACACCACTGCCAGTGGGAATTCCAGCTTCTGACCAGGCCCATTCATGTGGTTCTGCAGGGAAGAGCTTGGCTTTAATTAGACTTGGCTTTAATCAGCTCCCTCCTTCTCAGACTGGAGCATTTTCCACCAATGGAAATGGTGGAAATTCTTCTCTTTGGGATGCTCCAGTTAGATCAGACCAAACATCTGCACCTGGCAGCACCAGGAGAAGTAAGGGAAACGTGGGGTTTGCATTATTTCTGGTTTTTTTGGCTTTGCTGTTTTAGGCAGAAACCTCAAGCAGGAGCCCCCAGCTCTTTGATCCAAGGAGATTTATCCCTGGAAATCTGGGATGCAGGAGTCCAGAACAGCCTGAGTGTCTCTTGCAGGGCTCTAAAGGGATCCTGAGTGACCTCACCCTTCCCTGGCAAAACAAAACACACATTCCCTAAAAGACTCATCGTTGATGAGGTGGTTTTTTAACATTTTGGGGGTTCTTGGGGGTTTTCAGCTTTGCTCTCGGGGTTTTTGTGTGCGTGTTTCATCAATTTTTGGGATTTGTTTTTATACTGAGAGTATGCTCAGAAATCTCTACTTGTTCTCTCCCTCTGTATAAAAAAGAAGAAATATTTCTCTCTCAAAGAAATTAAAATGCAAACACAGAAATCCACACTTGGCCCAGCCCGAGGTGAGATTTATTTATTTTTTTGGTGTTTTGCAAGCAGGCAGAGCCAGGGAATCAATCTGTGTGTCACTTTCTACAGATAGCAACCCCCCGAGTGTGAAACTGCACCCGGAATTGTGCAGGCACTCAGAGGGGTGGCAGCATTGATTTGCTCTGTCTGTTACCAGCCCTGCCAGATTTGTACAGCTGCTCCATGAAAAGGTAAACCCAACACGGTGCTGTCTGCACCCAGGAAAGCTCAGGAATTCACTGAGAACTGCTCTCATCGTTATCAAGCTGAGTTTGAAGGAGCAGAATTCTTGAGAAGGAGCTGCAGCAGCAGCAGCAGGGAAATTCAGCACGGGGAGCTCCAAAAAGGAGGGAAATCCATTCAAGTTTCAGACAGAACATCCCATCTGGGTTCTGACTGCAGCTTCACTCACCCATCAATGATGAGGTGCTCATAAGGAGCTTTCTTGTCACACACAGGGCACACCCAGGTGGGTTTTTTCTCGTTCATTTGGATGTAGAGAGTGGCATCGAAACACTGCAGGTGGGAGCAGGTCAGGGCCCTGCAGGGGATGGTCAGGCGCATCTTGCCAAGCTGGAAGAGAAAAAAAACAGGATTTTATTACCCTGGAGTTCAATTAACCACCTGGGCTCTCCTGCCTGAAAAGAGACAAGAGTTAGGTTGAGTGCTATTCCAGAAAGAGTTCTCAGAAATCTGAGTTTTGTCACATACACACAGTTCCCTCCTTCCTGTATGCTTGAAATGGCATAAAAGTGAATTTTGAGTTTTGTTTGATCCAGGGAGCTGAAGAATACGTCCTGCCATATTCCTGTAACAAAATGCACTGAGCACCTGTAAGCAGCAGTGTCCTGGATGGACCAAAAATAGAATTATTATATATTATTTCATGTATTACATGGACCAAAAACAGAATTACCCTACATTATCATGAAAGTATCATTACACTGAAAGGACAGCAGACAGCAAAAGGAATTTCACTTTAATCTGAAACAAAAATCTCCTCACAAAACCCCAGCAGTTGCTCAAAAAACCCCAAATGTTCTTGCTTGCTATACTATTGGAACTTTTCTACTTTCAGATTTTCCAGCTGTAGTTAGTTCTTTTTTTCTCTGCTCTTTCTGTTTCTAAGGCTTGTTTTTTACAGCGTTCTGAAAATCTTCTTACCCTTATTATTTCCTACATTTCCTCCTCTTGGTACAACTAAAAAGAAACTCTTTGACCTTTGTTGTTTATTGACTACTTCGCGTCACATGGCTCTGCTATAATACATATTTTTGTTTATTTGAATCATTGCTCTTGTTCTAAGCATTGCTGCAGCCAAGTGCAGCTCAGGAGGGGCCTGGACTGACCCCACCCAAGGTGAGAGCAGCAAGGTCTGAAGGGGATTTTCACCACATGAAAACCCAACAGAGCAATAATTTATGGAGTGATGCCTTGGGCTGAGCTGGAGCTGGGCAGAGTTACAGAATAAAGCAGGGATTCATCCAAAGCATCTCCTCCATGGATCCACCTTGGGCAGCACCAGAGCCCAGCCAGGGCTGCCCCAAGAGGAACCCAAATGGTCCCAAAATGAACCCAAGATGAACCCAAATGGTCCCAAAATGCACGAGCGCTCCCGGGGTCTCTCCCCTGGCTCAGCTCTGCTCCATTTGCACCTTGCAGTTCATTGTCCCGTTCCAGCTTTAGCCCAGGCACTCCCACCCTGCTTGTTTTCCTCTCTCCAGCCCACGCTGTTTGTGCTCCTGGGCTGAGCTTTGGGTCGTTTGTCCTTGGTCCCAGCTGGAGCAGGAATTGTTTTGTGTCCCTGCTCTGTGCAGAGCTCAGCATCCCCTGATGTGAACCCAGCCCCACACACTAAAGCAGCACAGAATGTGAGAAATAGAAAAGCCAAACCTGAGGCATGGGGAGCCCTGCTCCCACTGAGGAGTGTGAAGGTGTGTTTACGGGACTCAAACACCCACGAGGCTGCACCCGAGCAGCTCTGGCTGCTCCCAGGGCTGGCCGTGCAGGTTTTGGGAGCGTGGCTCGATCCAGCTGATGCTGAGCAGTACAAGGAGGATGCCACAGGATGGCACCAGAATATCCCCAACCCAAACCCACACCGCAAACAAAGGCTCTTCTCACAGGCCACCCCTTCCTCCAGCCCGATGGGGAGGGCTTGTTTTTATTCCCTCTGAACTGAAATCTTTATTTTTTGTTTATTTTTTGTGTTTATTTTCTTTTCCTTCCCTCTGGCTCTCAGTCACTGTCACCCTAAAGCAATGGGAGGGGACACAGAATTCCCTGGGGACAGAGAATTCCCACAGGAGATGCTCTGGTGCCAGGTGTTTGGCACCTCCTCCCTCCAAATCCATGACCAAGCACATTATTCCCATCCCAAAAATGACATTATTCCCATCCCAAAAATGACATTATTCCCATCCCAAAAATCACATTATTCCCATCCCAAAAATGACATTATCCCCATCCCAAAAATGACATTATTCCCATCCCAAAATGGCATTCTTCCCATCCCAAAAATGACATTTATTCCCATCCCAAAAACATTATTCCCATCCCAAAAACGACATTATCCCCATCCCAAAATCACATTATTCCCATCCCAAAAATGACATTATCCCCATCCCAAAATCACGTTATCCCCATCCCAAAATCACGTTATTCCCATCCCAAAATCACGTTATTCCCATCCCAAAACCAGCTCCCCCCTGCTCTGTGTGTGTCAGGAATTCTCATCTCCCAGGTGCTGGGGCAATGGCTCATCTCATTTTTGGGCACAGTCCCCCAGCTCAGGAGCATCAGAGGGAAAACCTGGATGCTCCAAAAGGAAAATAAGGAAGGTCAAAGACAGGAAGGGGAAAAAACAGATTTAAAAGCAAGGAAGATATTTTTTCCCAAGGTTTCGGTAGAAAACAAAACAACAAAAAAAAGCAGATTATAAACAAGAAAGATTTTCTCCAGGATTTTGGTAAAAAACACCTCTGCCTGTGCTGTCCCTGAGGAAAAAAAACAACCAAGATTTAAAAAGCAGGAAGATTTTTCCCAAGGCTTTGGTAGAAAATCTCTGCCTGTGACGTCCCTGAGGGAAAAAAACCCCAAAATTTAAAAACCAGGAAGATTTTCCCCAAGGTTTTGGTAAAAAAAACTTCAGCCTGTGATGTCCCTGAGGGGGAAAAATATTTAAAAACCAGGAATATTTTTCCCAAGATTTTGGTAGAAAACCTCTGCCTGAGATGGGATTTAACCCCACTCAGAGCTCCCAGGTTGATGCTTTTTTTCCCATTTTTGGCACTGAACCTCCTGGATCAGCTCTGCCACAAAAAACCCAAAAAAGCAGGGATGCACCCCGAGTGTGGAAAAGCTGCATTCCCATCACTGGGACCCATTCCTGCCTGCCGGCAGCCAAAAAAACACTGCATTAATTTCTTTCACGAGCACACAAAACATTTCCATTTCCCTGCTAAAAACCAGGAGTTCAGGATTTGTAAACAAAGCTGCAGAACCTCCAGCGGAGCCCCGGATTTGGAATTTTTCTCCAGTTAAATATTTGGTCTGGCTGCAGGGCCTGGGGATTCATTTCTTTGTGCTTGCAGGGGGAAGAATGAACATGAATTTGAGTGTGTTCCTGAAGTCCAGGCTCAGAGCAGCACCTCTGGATCCTGGATGCCAAATTCCAAGGAAGCTCGGACAGTATGGAGGGTAAAATTAAAAATTAAAATTAAAATTAAAATTAAATGTAAAATTAAAATTAAAATTATAAATCCTAAACCCACCACCCCTCCTTTATTTCCTGGCTATTCCCATGGAGAATCACAGCCAGCAGAGGGGAGAGCAGCACCCTCCCCATCCCAGAGTGATGCTCAATTCCTGAATTTCCCATGCAAATCAGTCTTTTCAGGGTGCACCTTCAGAGCATTGAAACATCAGAAAACAACCCCAAAAAACAGAGAAAATCTTCTCCCTGAGCCCAAAGACTGGGGATTAGCAAGGGAAAACACAGGGCTGTAAATGGAATTCCATGCAGAGCTGGGAAGGATTTCAGCAGTGCTGCAATAAAGGGACTCTGTCCATCAATGCAGAATTCCAATCTTCTGAAGGTGCCCTGCACCTGAAAAGAGTCCCAGAGATTCAGAGAAGAGCACATCATGTTAAAATGATGAATTATCACTGATTTATCACTGGTAACACAAATCCAGGAATAAAATAGTGCATCTACTGGGTTAAAACCAACATCAAGATCTCTGCCCCTTGCATTTTCACTGGAATTATTTCCTCTCACTTCTACTGGATCAAAACATTCTGTGTGAACAACTCCAGGACCCTGCTTTGGTTTGAAATTCAGATTATTAAATCCAAGTGTGTTTTTGCACAATTCCAGGAGGAGCTGCCTCCTTTGGCTGCCTTGAACAGCAGATTTTCCCCTTCTCCCCCTTTCTGGGAGAGTTTTTATCAACCCAAGCCCAGCCTGCACTCTGAGAAGATCCAGTGACACATTAAATGTATGCTTACATTTATTTTGAGTAACATTTCCCAGCTAATGGAATATTCATTTTCCCGGGGGCATTTCAGAAGCTTTTCAGCACAGAGACAGAGAATTTCAGCTGCTCTCTGTCCCCACAAAGTCACACCAGGTAAACACGAGGTAATTTCCACCACAACAGCCACGTTTCCATCAGAATCACTTTTGAGGGAATAAAAAATCAACTTACTGGACAAAGCAGAGACACTCTTAGGCTGGTTGTTGCTATTTCACTGTCTGGATCAGCAGTTAGTTTCTCTTTAACTGGCATTTGAAAGAAGAAAAGGTTTATTTTAATTAAATTCAAGCATGAATTGGATAATAAAGAAATAAAATAAGTCTGAAATGGCGTGGTAAACTTTGAATTCATGACCCCTAAAAATGTGTTTATCCAGAGATGCCTTAACTCCTTTGCATGCAATTTTGGACCTGACCATTATTTAGTATTTAATATCACATAAATTTCACTTCCAACTCCAAGCTAAACTCGTTAACGACTCTCACAAGGACAGGCACCACTCTAACCCCCAAATCCTCAACAAGTGACTTCAAACTGAAAAGCAAATTGAGCAATCAGCAGTACCCTGACAAAATCTGAGATTTAAATAACTGCAGTGAAATACTGAACTCTTGAATTCCTGCAGCTTTTCATCCTCTAGTTTTATTTCCAAGGCCTGTTTCATGAGCAGCCATTGGTAAAATGAACAAGTCAGGCTCCTTTTATTCCTGCCCTAAGGAATACTGGACCTACACCTTCATCCTCACCTTGCACAGCAGCTGCCACCTGGAACTTGGGAGATTTTTGTGCATTTTGTGCATAAACCCGTAGATTTTTGTGCATTTTTAATGCATTTTGTGCATAAATCATCAAACTGGATTAGGAAAAATTAATGCCCAGCATTATTATTTAGTGCTGGACTCATTTCTTCCCCTCTGGAGAAGGTACAACCCCTGATGTGAGCATTAATTAAAGAGTAATTTTATATGGATCAGGTGCTGGGATTTCCCCCCTCTCCCTGAAAACCAAACCTGCAGCAGTTTTTACTGTTTTTATGCCACAAACTTGCCCCAATTTGTTGTCAGAGGGAACAAAAAGGCAGCAAATTCACTCTGGAGGGAGCAGGGGCTCTGTGCTGGGCACTGTCCCCAAGCTCACCCCACAGCTTTGGGAACAGAAATGCCAGACCCAGGCCCAGAAATGCCAAGTTCACTGTAAAATGTTGTAAAACTTGTGCCATTCTGCACCATTTTTTACTGCTGCACTCATTTTTCCCCTCTGGAGAAGGTACAACCCCTGATGTGAGCATTAATTAAAGAGTAACACCCCAATCAGGAGCTGGGATTTCCCCCTCTCCCTGAAAACCAAACCCGCAGCGGTTTGTGCTGATTTTACGCCACAAACTTGCACCGATTTCTTCTCCTGAGGTACTGAATGCCCACTTGACTGCAGAGCACAGTTGTGCCATTCTGCACAAACAAAGCCAGGATGGCTGAGCTGAAAGAGATTCTCTTGCATTTTTCCCCTCGCAGTGTCAACAGGGTTCCTGGACCGGCTCCTAGTGCAAACAAAGGCTCCGAGTCTTTGAATTGCAGCTGAACACAAAGAGCACCACTATCACATTCCCAAAGCCCAGAGGGCTGTAGGAAGTCCAAAGCTTGGTTAGCACAGTCCTAATTCCAAATCTCCCCTCACAAAAGTGATTTTTTTTTTTCCCTTTTTACAAAAGGCCGGCAGACACATACTCAGTGCTCTGGAGTGATCCGGGTTCCGGATGCCCTTGGCCCGCAACCGCTGCAGGAGCACCGTGGAGGAGAGCTGCTTCACCAGGTACACTGCCATGGAATAGTTCTGGAAAACAACACAAAACATCAAGGAAAATCCCAAAAAAACATCAGGGAAAATCCCTGTCTGCAGCACGTAACAGTCTGTTATGGGATTGCGTGGAGGAGAGCTGCTTCACCAGGTACACTGCCATGGAATAGTTCTGGAAAACACCACACAAAACATCAGGGAAAATCCCCAAAAAACATCAGGAAAATCCCTGTCTGCAGCACATAACAGTCTGTTATGGGATTGCAGGGCACTGTGGAGGAGAGCTGCTTCACCAGGTACACTGCCATGGAATAGTTCTGGAAAACACCACACAAAACATCAGGGAAAATCCCAAAAACATCAGAGAAACCCCCAAAAACATCAGGGAAAATCCCAATTCTGCAGCACATAACAGTCTGTTATGGGATTGCGTGGAGGAGAGCTGCTTCACCAGGTACACTGCCATGGAATAGTTCTGGAAAACAACACAAAACAGAGAAAACCCCCAAAAAATCAGAGAAAACACCAAAAACATCAGGGAAAATCCCTGTCTGCAGCACAGAACAGTTTGTTATGGGATTGCAGGGCACTGTGGAGGAGAGCTGCTTCTGGAAAACCCCAAAAACATCAGGGAAAATGCCAAAAACATCAGGGAAAATCCTGTCTGCAGCACACGACAGTTTGTTATGGGATTGCAGAGAACCATGGAGGAGAGCTACTTCAATTTTATATTGATAATATTCAGTACTCCACTTGTATCAGTACACTGAATTTTATATGGATAATGTTCAGCACTGCACTGGTGTCAGTATATTTAATTTTATATTGATAATATTCAGCACTGCACTGGTGTCAGTATTCAATTTTACATGGACAATGTTCAGCACTGCACTCATGTCAGTATATTTAATTCTATATTGATAATATTCAGCACTGCACTGGTGTCAGTATATTTAATTCTATATTGATAATATTCAGCACTGCACTGGTGTCAGTATATTTAATTTTATACTGATAATATTCAGCACTGCACTGGTGTCAGTATATTTAATTTCACATGGACAGTGTTCAGCACTACACTGGTGTCAGTATATTTAATTTCACATGGACAGTGTTCAGCACTGCACTGGTGTCAGTATATTTAATTTTATATGTACAATGTTCAGCACTGCACTGGTGTCAGTGCATTTAAGGAAAGCTGTCAGGTCAAATATGATCAGAAGTTGTTTTTTTTTTAATAAAAGCCTGTTTTGTTTTCAACATAGGAAAAGGAGCAGCGATGCCTCTTGCCAAGATGCATCACCTGCAGTATCTGCAAGCACTGGCCATCTTTTTCTTCTCCTCCTGCACTCAATTGTCTCTGAAATGTGAATTTCATCACCAAAGCAGGTCAGAGGCAGAACCCAACTCTGTCAAGTGCCACAACTCAGAGGAACCTTCCCTCATGGAATGAGCTCTCCCTGCCATGGAGCCCAAATTCCTGGGATTTCTGAAGCTCTCATTTTTCTTATAATCTCAAAAAAAAATCAGGTTAGAAATGTCTTTCTAAAAATGTGACTCAGCAGCAACACCTTTCATCCCCAGAACGGAAAGGACCAAATCCGTGCTCTCACATTAGGGTACGTCAATTAGATTTTGATTTGAACAGTGGCTAAACCTGGAGCTGCATTCTTACAATTTTAATTGAGAAATAAAAGGCTTCCCTCAGCAACTGCCGCACGTTTCCACTTTAAAAAAATCCATGTAATTGTGACATCCCCCCATCCTTTATTCAGGATCTGAAGGCAGGATCTCAGTGATATATCTCACCACAAAATCACACCAATTGGAGCAGCATCAGAAACACCACATTCTCAATATTTTATTCTCACAATGAACGCTTCTCACATCGTTAAAAACCACTACTGCCTTAACTTGTTTGTTTAATGCCTCAATTAGGAGAGGAGTTAGAAAAATGCTAATTAACGTTGTGAAATTATTTACCGACAGCTTGAATCTACAAAGGCAGGAGCTTGCCCAAGGCATCTTGTACAGAAGGCTCTTGGAACAGATTGTGTAAAAATCACAGTGAGGACTCCAGCAAAGGTAGGGAGCACAGTCGGGACCAGAACTGGCTCTTGAGGGAAGGGGGAGAGGGGAACTCACATTTTGTGCTACACAGGCACAGCCAAATATAAAATAATTCTTCACATTTCACTGCCAAAGTCTCAAAGAATCAAACTAGGAAAGGTTGTGTCTTAAAGAATCAGTTTAGGAAGGGTTGTGTCTTAAAGAATCTGTTTAGGAAGGGTTGTGTCTTAAAGAATCAATTTAGGAAGGACTGTGTCTTAAAGAATCAATTTAGGAAGGACTGTGTCTTAAAGAATCTATTCAGGAAGGATTGTTTTTTATAGAATTCCAGGATGGTTTGGGTTGGAAAGGATCTTAAATCCCATCCCATTCCACCCCTGCCGTGGGCAGGGACACCTTCCCCTGTCCCAGGCTGCTCCAACCCTGTCCTACAATTCTGGATCTAATGCTTATTTATGCCAGAAGTCCCCCAAAATGTTCTTTATACCTGATTAATCTGTGAAACCTGAGAACCAGCCAGTTCCCAAGGGACTGACCCAAACCTGGGGCACTTTTTGTCCCTAAATCCTGAACTGGGAATCCCCCAGAGCAGCATCTGGGACCCAGCCACCTGCAGTTCAGCACGCAAACCCCAGCAGGCTGATTTGGAACTGCTTCTTTCTGATACCTGCAGCTCTCATTCGATAAAAGAGGATTTTCTGGCCCAGAATCACTCAGCCATCCTTTATGCCATCATCTGAATGGAGATTGTTTGCTGCTCCACAAGAAATCCACCACGAAATCCCACCCTGGTGTTTCAGAGCTGCCCATTGTCCCTGACTGGAGCGTAAGCATTTTTCCACGCCGGGCTTTGCACGCTGACAAATTCTTGGCCAAAGTTTCACCTCAGGACAATTCTGGGCACTTCTAAAAACAGGATGGGGGCAGTGGCAGCAGCACACGGTGCCTCTGGAATGCCCACCCAGCAGCTTTGGTGCCAGCACTGAAAGCAGCTCAGTAATTCATGGCTGATTCACTGAAGTCACTTTTTGCAGCACGTTCCAGCTTTCATTAGCCCGGTGGAACATCAGCGATTTTCTGACACCCATTGCAACCTCCTCCCCACAGCCACAAAAAATGATAAAAACGTGAGGTTTTACACGTGAAGGATAAGGAGAGCAGCTGGGAGAAATGTAGAAAAGGTCAATGGGATCAGCTGGGCTGTGCTGTTTTGTGCTCACACTCAGCTCTAAAGGGCCACCCTGGGCTCAAGGCACCCGCTCCTTGCAAGTCCAAGCCAAGCTTTGTCAAGTCCCTGCAGTCAGGAAGAGCTTCAAAGTCTGAAGTTTGGCCAGATCAACAAACAAAAGGCTTAGAGGATGCCTTGATCTCTTTATCTGGGCCCTCCCTGAGTCACAAAGATGAGGAGGGAGAGATCCCACCCCGAAGGTGAGGGAAGGATCGGAGGGAGCACATCCCGCCCACACGGAATTCCAGCTGAGCGAGGACATCCACGGCCACCCCAGAAAGGATCTTCTGCCCAGGATTATCTTTAAAGCAGGCAGAAGAGGCCCAGAGGCACTCACCCTGCCAATCTCTGCAGTCCAGGACACGACGATGGTGTTGGGGACCGTGGTGGACAGGCGGACGAGTGAGGTAATGTTGATTGGTCGGCTGGGGCGCTTTGGTTCAACACCGTTTTTGGTTGGTGGCAGGTAGCCCTGAAAAACGAAATTTCAGCTCTCAAAAAAAAAAAGAATCCCACAGTGCTTTTGTCTCCTGGCCCTCTCAGTACACCTGGACCAGGCTTTGTGTTTAATTCAAAGAGAGAGGGATCAGACAATAAAATATTGAGCATTTCAGAAGCTCTTTCTCCTGATGGAAATTCAAAATCCTAACCCTGCCCACGGAATATTAAAGGGAACTTTGCCACCTCTCCTGTCTCAGCAAAACTAAACAAAAAACCCCAAACTTTGGACCAGAGTTTCTAAAATTCAATCCTTTTTCCTCTGCTCGTGTTAGCATTATTAAATATGTGATCTTGAAAAGGGGTTTTTAACTTCCATATGAACTTCTTGATCTACTGGCTAAAACAAATTCTTTGATCTTTTCTGTTTATTCCTACGCTCCAGAATGTGAAAACAAAGATTGGGATAAATTTTCAGGCAGGTAATTCCTAATAATGCACCCCAAAGTGAGTACTAAAAGGAGATTTTACTTACTGGAAGGCTGCATGGTTTCCCATTGACTTTCACACACAGATTGGGTGGGAAGTGATCTTCTTGTGGACAACTGGTTTCTGATAAACAAAACCTGAAAGCAAAGAGCTGCCATCATCTTTCACTTTCAAAGTGATTTAAAGATCATCTCTTCCTAGAAGGAACTGTGTTTCCACTGAGCTCTGAAATCATGACAGATCTTGCTAAACACAGCCCTCCAAAGATGTCACGGAGCAGGAAAACCCCCCAAAATCACAGTGCTTCAAGCAGCAGCCCTGGAATTCCTCAGCCTGACTCATCCCACCCCCAGCTCCTTCTCTGCCTCTTCTGCAGCCTGACCTCTCCACACAAGACCAAGGTGTCACAAGTGACATTTCCCCGTCCCAGCTGCAGTTCCAGGCAGTTTCTGCTGCTGAGTTTCTTTCTTTCCAGCTCAAAGAGGTGTTTTTGCTGCTGGATGCCAGCAGGACACACCCTTCCTGCTGCCAGCAGGACAATGAGCATTCCAAGGAGCAGCAGAACCTCTCAGCTGCCCCGGGCTCCTTGCAGGGACCTGCCCCATCCCTGTCCATGGATAATCCAAGAGGGGTTTGGCTCATTCCCTCCTCATCCTTGGTCCATCCCACCCCACCAGGCTGAGACAGAGGATTTAATCCATTTATAGTTGATTAAAAACCCCCAAATTCACCAGGCTGCTGATTCCCAAAGTGCCTGAAGAAGCAGGAATGCCCATGCTAGGAAAAACAACCCTCCCTGCTCATGGATTTCCAGCCCCAGGACACGGAATGACCAACGTGGAGTTACAGGAAGGATTCACTGACAAGAAAATCAGCCAGGATGAGGAAAATCAGCTCTTTTCCATCCAGGAATTCCCAAGCTGCTGGGCAGGACCTGCTGATCAATCCTAAAAACCAACAGGCAACAAAATCCCTACCTTAGCTGGACCTGTACTGTGAAGTCACATTTGGTCCCAGAAATATCCCTGGAAACAAGAGAAAATGGATTAAAATACCCTGCTGTTCACAGGATCCCTCAGTATTGCAATATAGATTCCCCCAGAGTTTGCTGGAAGCTCAGTTTATGGAAAACACTTCATCTTTACATAAAAAATGGAAAATTCACACTTTCAGGTATGTATAATGCACACCAGACTTTGCTGCTCCTGCTCAAACCACCAAAAGAGAGGTTGAAAGGAAGAGTTTTTATTTTTTGAGGTAAATAAATAAATTTGTGTCTGACCTCCATTTTTGTGGGAGTTTTTGTCTGAGGTTTTTTGTTGGTTTTGGGGATTTTTTTTTTTGTTGTTGTTGTTGTTTGTTTGTTTGCATTTCTTCTGGTTTTTCAGGGGGGTTGTTTGTTTTGGTTTTTGTTTTGGGGGGGTTATGTGTTTTACAGGTTGTTTTTGTTGGGGTTTTTTTGGGGGGGTTTTTTTGTATATTAGAAAGAAAATTCTGATGGCTCACCTTAAAGTTCCAACTTTATAACGAATTAACAGAGAAACTGGTGGCAAGGAAGAGCTGCAGGAAGCAGAATTCTGCATTTGCAGGGAGCTTAACACCAGAGAAACCCACCCCAAACTCAGTGGTGGGGCTGAATTCTCTCCTCCCCATACAACGAGACAAACAAATTCCCCAGAGCAGTTTTCCCTGCCGTTCCCAAGCAGGGCCATGGGAAGCTGGGTGGATTTGGGGTGGATTATTTGGATTTCAGGGCTGCTGGAGCCACTCACATGGAGCTGCTGATCTGCTGCACTTGCTGCGGCGTCAGCGCGAAGGCAAAGCAGGTTTCTCGAAACCTCTGGCTGTTATCTGAGGCTGCAAGAGAGCAGAGAGCATCAAAAAGCAGCCAGGACAATTAGGAAATAATTACATCAAGTCAGAACACAGGTTTTTTTAACTCCAGCAGCATCAGACACATCTGGCTCTGAAGAGCTTTTGAGGAAGTTGCCATTGGAAGCCTCCTGTAAATAAAAATACAATGAAAAAACTTTATGTGCCTATAAAGTGTACATTAAAATAGGGCTGGAGATAACAGCAGAGCTGAGGCAAATCAAGGCTTTTTATCGCTGTAATTTCATGTCAAACGTGCTCTGGTATGAAATAAAAATACATCTGAGGGTTTCTCATCAATCACTTTTTTATTTCCCTCCGTGCACCCGATCAGGCTCGGCCTGTCCAAGTTCACAGAGGGGCTGAACGCAGCACGTGGGACATCTCACATTTCAGTCTGAGGGTTTTTGGATTTCAATGCACCAAATATATCCAGAATAAGCCAAGAACTCGTGAGATCTGCAGCCATAAAATCTGATTTTAAAGCCTTCCCACTCTGTGCCACAGCGCTCCAGAACCAAACCGTGCTCAAGAGTAAAATGCTCCTGCTGGAAACTGATGTGAAATATCCCTAAAATAGTGGTTTTAGCTAAAACCCAGCCTTTCACAGGGCCACTGCAGCAATGAAAAGGGTTTTTTAAATAATAAACTGAAAGAAAGCATCATCTCCCCAGAGAATGATTCCACACACTCACCAACACACAATGAATGAAAAGCTGCTTGTAAGCTGCACTTCAACCTCATTATTCTTCATAATTCTGTACGTTCTGAATAAATATCTGAATGAATTTGTAAGTTCTGAATAAATATTATGTAATATAATAGAAATATTCTGAATAAATCAATAGAATTATCTGGGCACTACACACTGGGTACATTTCCCACTTCTTGGTTTACTATAATGCATTCTTGACTCATCCCTGAGTGACAGCCGAGTGAGTATTTCAGGGTGAGAACTGAGATTTTGCTCCAAGCAGCGTGTGGTGGGTTGGAACCAACAATAGCAAAGACACTGAGTGTAAATATTACAGCAGGAACCTCCCAAAATTCCATTTTTTTTTATCTTTCCTGCATCACACTGCTCCAAAATCCTTCACTTATCCCATTACTTGCTGCTGTGCATGAGCAGGAGCAGGGACATGAAGCTGCTGTTTGGAATCTTTGAGAAAGAATTGGGTTTTATAAATAACTCAGATTTTGAAATGCATATACATTTCCTCCCTGCTAGCACAATGTCTGCAGGAAACAGACACAATGTATACAATTAACAATGAGAATCTGCTTTCACATTTGCTCCTCCATAGAATTTGACACCTATTTTTAGCTATAAACGGCAAGATCACAATTACAAACTCTAATTAACTAAAGCTGAATTAGCCAAGCTCGTGCACTGCAGAGAAATGAGGGAATTCCAGTTGTGATTTCCTGCTTCTGCGTGGCTTTTTCTGCTGGGTTGGTTTTTCTCCCAGGTATTATTTGCTTTAGCCTGGAAATTGTCAATTTTGGCTTTATTAAAAAAGTTCTGGAAGGTTTTTGGGAACCTTTGGTGTGAACTCCAGCACTTCACTAACTAAAATCTGCTGACTATTTAACTAATGCCACCTTCATTTAAAGCTCAATCATCCAGAGAAGCCAACCAGCAGCTACCAAAACTCCTTGGATTTCCCAAGATTTCCCTTTCCCATCTTTTTTGCAGCTCCAATTTGGTGACTCCAGCAGGGAAACGGGCAAACAGGAGGAACTGGAATTGTGTGCAGCAGGAAGACGGTGACAAAGTCTGGACCAAAGGTTCTGGAATTCAATCCTTTTCCCTCTGCTCATGTTGATAACAGATTTATTTTCACTAAACGGGGATGTGAAAAGTGGGGTTTGAACTCCCATATTCAGAGAATCGCTGAGTTACTATGGTTGGAAAAGACCTCAAAGTTCACCAGGTTCAACTCCTGACTGAGCAGCACCTCGGCAATTAAATCAGAATTGGATTTTATCACCTTCCAGGGATGGGGATTCCACACTTCCCTGGAAAAGCTGTTCCAATACTTATCCACTCTGCCAGGAAAGAAATACTTCCTAACATCCGACTGTTGTACTGGTCAAATTAAAGCACTTACACATTTATTTGGGTGAAAATGGGGAAGGACGTCCCTGAGTGCTGCCACGGGAGCCTTCCCTACTCCAGCTCCCCTCAGGAGCCGTGCCAGGGCAAACAACAGCCCCTGCTGGAACCAGAACCTAAATTCAAAAAGGCCTCTGACATTCCTGCTTGAGATTTGGGGTTTTTGGTGTTTTCAGAGTCTTTTGTGCAGTTACTGCTGCAGCCTCCAAGAGCAGACTTGGAAAGGGACTGACAGGACAGGGGGATGGGCTTAAATGGCCGGAAGTGGGGCTGGATGGGATTTGGGAAGGAATTCTTCCCTAGGACCGTGGGGAGGGGCTGGGGTGCAGTTCCCAGAGAAGCTCCCTGGATCCCTGGAATGTCCAAGAGAAGGCTTGGAACACCCTGGGATAGTGGAGGGTGTGGGGACGAGATGGGATGGGATCCATGGGATGAGATGGGATGGGATCCATGGGATGAGATGGGATGGGATGGGATGGGATGGGATCCATGGGATGGGATCCATGGGATGAGATGGGATGGGATCCATGGGATGGGATCCATGGGATGAGATGGGATGGGATCCATGGGATCCACAGGATGGGGATGGGATCCATGGGATGGGGATGGGATTTCAGCTCCCTTCCAACCCAAACCCTCCTGGAATTCTGTGCTGACTGACTGTGTCCCACTGCCTGTGAGCAAACCCCGATCCCTGCTGGATCCCCGATCCCAGAGCATTCCCTGGGGAGCAGCTCTGCCTCCCCTGCTCCCCAGCCCTGCTCTGAGCGCAGCCACGCTGAGATTGCCAGATTGCAAAGAGGGAAGGGAAAAAAAAAAGCTGTTAATTAGGCAAAGATGCTCCAAAAGGCAATCAAAATATTTCCAAACTCCTGACAGACGGAGCAGAGCGGCACGGGGAGGCAGGCAAGGAGCTCCCTGAAACTACAACTGAGCCATGGTCAGGCTCCTCAGCTACTCCCAGCACACTACTCTGCCCCTTGCATGAGCAGCTGCCTCTGAAAAAGAGACAAAATCTGATTTTTCTTTGTGGTTTTCTGTGATCTTCTCCCTTATCATCTTTTCAAGCCCACATCTAGTCCTCCCAGATCTGCCTGCCCTACAGATGATGCCTGCAGGTCCCACCAAACCACACGAAACAGAGCTCACCTTTCCCCCTAAACACCAAATTTCTGCGTTTATCTCTGGCTCCAACTCCTCTATTCCCAAAGACCTGTTCTCCAAGGCAGGAACATTGGGAATTTGGAATTTCAGAGTGCAGAAAAGCTGACAGATTTCAGTTAATTCATCTGGTGTATCTGCTGTGTTTAAAACACCAAACAGATCCTGGCAAATCAAGCACATAATTTACTTTTTAGAAGTTCTGGAGGATGATTAAAACTAGAAAAATATCGTTTTAGACAAAAAAAAAATCATTCTGATGGCTACAAACACAACTGTGCCCTGCAAACAGCGATTATTATTTAACAAAAGAAAGGTAAAAATAGATCTGCAATTGAAAACCAGGAGGATGGAAATAGAGTTTATAATCCAATAAAGCTGGAATCAAGCCAGGACAACAGAGTTAATATGGACATTCTTCAGAAAGATGCCAGGAATGTTTTTGGGGGGTTGGGCTTGTTGTTTCTTTTCCAGAACTATGATTTATTAAATATTAAAACATTTTATTTTGCACTGTGAATTCAACAGAGTTTGGAAAAGTCAAAATACCTAAAAAGTTAAGAGTTTTTTCTCCCTAACTTTTCCAAAGTTCACCACCATTTCCTGAACTATTCCAGGCTTACCTCACTCCAGGAACGACCCAGGATCGGTACAGATTAACTGAGGGACGAAATTATGCCCTGCTGGTTGTGGATTTCCTTAAAACACTTCACTGAGGTAAAAAGTTTCCCAAAATTGAGGGAAAACTCTTTTAATAGATGGTGTTCACAGGGTCAAATCACTTAAAATTGTATAGGAACAAATATATAAATATAAATATAAAGATAAAACATATAAATATAAAATATAAAATTATAAATATAAATATAAATATACATATACACACACTGTTTATGTACATATATATAAAAATATATATGTGTATCCACAGATCACCTATTTAATAAATAGAAATGATAGAGAAAAGCCATCTCCTACTAATTCTGCTCTTTATTTTGGAAAACCCCTCCAGCACCAGCGTGCAGAAAAGAGCCCAGCTTGAGTGGCTGCATTTTCTACAGCTCTAAAAATATTCTGTTCCACCTCACCAGTACCCAGGGCTAAAAATAGCCACACAATCTTTCTGCAGTAAAATACCTCTTGCTGTCTTGAGAAAAAGCCACTCTCTCAATCTCCACTCAGGCACAGACACCTTCAGATCTCGCAGGAATTTTTTGGGATCAAGGAGTTGGGGTGGTGATGCTTCCTGCAGAGCAATAAGCTGGGGTTCATCTTCCCAGCAGCATCACCAATTATTCAATGCTGAAGGGAACGTATTAAAGAAAGGCTTGGACTAAAATTAAACTTGCACTTTGCACAAGAATCATCTAAGATATCGTTGCACGGGCCCATTCCCAACGATTCCCAATAATTGTGTTTCTTTCCAAAGGCAGAAAGAGCTGTAAGGAAGAGGATGAGGAGCAGAGGAAAGTTGCTGCATGCTGTAAGAAAAACAAGAGATGCCCAATTGGTTATTCACTAGCTAATGGTCTGGATTAGCCGAATTTGACCCAATATTAACCAGAAATTGGAATTTCCTGGGACTTCCTCACGAGGGGAGCTCTGCTCTCTGTGCCCAGGGGCAGGAGGATTGGGATGGGAATCAGGACAAGGATTTTCCCCTGGGGGTGGGGAGGACTGGGACAGCTCCCCAGGGAATGGGCACATTCCCAACAACTCCAGGAATACTTGGGCAATGCTCTCAGGGATGCACAGGGGGGATTTTGGGGTGTCCTGACTTTGGAGAATCCTTCCCAGCTCAGGACGTTCCCCAGTTCTTGTTTTCCCTCCCCAGACAGGTGAGGTGCCTCGTTTTGCTTTCCCTTTAAACAACAGAAGGCATCATTATCAATTTATACTCAATCCTCTATCAAACACCACTGCTGAAAATTTCACCTGGGCCTCCCAACCAGACCAAAACTGCTTAGAAAAAGGCCCAGCAAACACCTGAGCTTAGAAAATGCGACAGTTCAGAGAGGTCTGAGGGCAAAGCCTGCTGCAGGGCAGGAAATCCAGGACACCCCAGGCGTGGGGAGCCCCTGGGATCCCCCTGCCCAGGGCTCCCTTCCCCAGCTGCCCCTGGAACAGCAGCCAAGGCTGCGCTGGAGCTGTGGAGAAGCACAATCCAAGGGGGGCTGGGGGAGGAAAATCCACCTTGATGGGAGAGCTGCAAGTGATGCCTTGAGAAGGCTGAGCTGGAGCAGAGGCTGGGCAGAGCTACAGAACAAAGCAGGGATTTATTCAAAGCATCTCCTCCATGGATCCACCTTGGGCAGCACCAGAGCCCAGCCAGGGCTGCCCTAAGATGAACCCAAATGGTCCCAAAATGCACGAGCGCTCCCGGGGTCTCTGCCTTGGCTCAGCTCTGCTCCATTTGCACCTTGCAGTTCATTGTCCCATTCCAGCTTTAGCCCAGGCACTCCCACCCTGCTTGTTTTCCTCTCTGCAGCCCACGCTGTTTGTGCTCCTGGGCTGAGCTTTGGGTCATTTGTCCTTGGTGCCCAGCTGGAGCAGGAATTGTTTTGTGTCCCTGCTCTGTGCAGAGCTCAGCATCCCCTGATGTGAAGCTCAGAACTACACACTAAAGCAGCACAGAATGTGAAAAATATAAAATCTAAACCTGAGGCATCGATCTCAGGATGGCCTTTAAAGCCACCCCAAATTCTGGAGTTCCCCAGTAACCCAGTGTTTATCTACCCATCAACACTTCCTGCCTCTCAGCCACCAGCTCTGAGCCCCCAGCTCTGCCATCTTCTGGAAGCAGCAGCATTTCCAGCCCACCTCCACCATTCCTGCATTTCCTGCTGCATGAGATGCAGCTGGGGTGAGCAGGATGGGGCTGGGAGCCCCTCAATCACCACTAAATCCACCCCAGGCCATGCCAAAGCAGGGCTCTGCACCCCAAAATCCAACAGCTGACACCCCTCAGCCATGCCCTACACAAGCTGTGGGATTCAGGAGATCTGAGCTCCAGAGCCAAGAGAAATCCCAAATTCCCACTGCTTCTTGTCCCACCTTGGCCATTCTGCTTCATTCCCATTATCCCAATGGATGCTGCACCCCTGACCTTTCCCAACCCTGCAAAACCACTTGAGGGGAAGCATTTCAGTGAGCCCTTCTGGCACCCCCACAGGTCACAGCTGTGCCCACAAGCACCCTGAGGAAAGGGAAGTGCCAGGGCCACGTTCTCCACCGTGGAACAGGTGAAAAACTGAACCCTGGTTCTGGTCAGTTGCTGCATTCATGCCTTCAAATCAATTTTAGATTCTGTTCAACTCACAGTTAATCCTCAGGAGGAACAGGCAGAGCCACCCCGGGGGTGGGAAAGGAAGGGAGTAAAGAGATGTGAAAGAGCTTATTTGAAATTGTGCCTAAAGATATACATGAAAACAGCCTGGAAATACTCCAAGGGCTACAATTAATCCATAAATATTATGGATTTTATAACTCTTTCTGATATGTTGTATAAACAGAAGACAGAAGAGATCAGCTGGAAATTATGTGCAATTGGACAGACATTTATGTCTGATTATTCATTCTTTAAATCACTCATGGGGTGGAGCATTCCTGAAGACCTGCAGGAAGATCAGGGGACACTTCCACGCCAACATTCCATGGCCAAACTCTTCACTCTCCCAACCACCTCTGTGGATGGATCCCAGCTCTCCTCTCCTGTATCCCTGCACCTCGCCTGACCCATCATTTTTCCAGAGGGAAGGAACATCACAGGATCCTCCTTACTCCAGTTCAGCCCTTTGATTCCTTCAGACACCTGAATTGTGTCCCACAACTCCAATGTTGCCTTCAGGCTTCGATATTTTAACTTTTATTGCTAAAAGCACCAAGTCAGCCACTTGAAAGGAGCAGCACAAAGCAGCACTGCCACATCCCTGCTGGATCCTGCCTCTGGAGAAGTTTTCCTCTCAACAAGCAAAGTTTTTTCCTCAGGCCAGGATGGGATTGTTGGGCCAGGGAGATGGGTTTTGTCCCTTGTTTGTCCGAACTCAGGATATTTTATATTCTCTGCGATTCTCTGGAAGCCAAGTGGCTTCCCAGCTCCATTCCAGCTGTGTCCGGAAACATCCATGTCCTGTCAGGGCCTGGAACCTTGGGACATCCATGGCCTGGAATCCTGGGACATCCATGGCCTGTCAGGGCCTGGAATCTTGGGACATCCATGTCCTGGAATCTTGGGACATCCACGTCCTGTCAGGATCTGGAATCTCAGTATGTCCATGACCTGGAATCTTGTTCACCCATGTCCTGACAGGGCCTGGAATCTTTATCAGGGACTGGAATCTTGTTCATCCATGGCCTGGAATCTTGGGACATCCATGGCCCATCAGGGTCTGGAATCCTGGGACATCCATGGCCTGGAACCTCAGTACATCCACATCCTGGAATGTCAGTACATCCGTGTCCTGTCAGGGCCTGGAATATCGGGAGATGCCCTGGAATCTCGGGACATCCATGTCCTGGACCCTCAGTGACCCCGGCTCCACGCATGAGGAGATTGAGCAATCAGCTGGAGAAAACCTGAATAAATCCTTTTTTAGGAGTCACCCAGTTGCTTAAAGCTCCCTCAAAAGAAACTCTTGACTGCGGAAACCCCAACCTGAGGCCCAGCACACGCAAATCCAAATAAAGAACCCCAAAAGTGCTGTAATTCCAGTTGAGCCCCAGCACAGAGCCAATATTTCACCCCGATCTTGCACAATTAAAAGCTGCAGGGCCGGAAGTCAGAGAACTCAAAGCCGAGTTGAGAATTTAGTGTTGTGTTGAACTTCCTCCCACAAAGTACATTTCAAAAAAATAATAAACACAGCAGACAGTAAAAGCGTGACTTTCATATAAACCATAATAGCAATTGCACAGAGCACGAGATCAGCTCGCTGATAGAGCAAAAGGAGAAACTCTTGCCAAACAAAACTTTCATGGGTTCCAGCCCAGCTTTCTCGTGCACTGAATTGTTTAATTGTTTAATGGCTGTACCTTGAACTACAGGCACCCTCAAGATTTTAGGCAGCTCAGCTGCAAGATCTGGCTCCACGTCTGAGGCACCAGGATCGCTCACAGCCACAGGAAAATCCACGGGAAGCGCAAGGCGGGAGCACAACTGCGGGGTGGGAATCATGGAACCAACCCCTGAGGGGGAAATTGTGCTGCCTGCAGAAATCCTGGGAGCAGAGCACAGAAATGAAGGAATTAAAGCCAGCTCTTCATCAAGAGCTCCTCACTGGAAGCTCCGATGGAGCTGGAATTCTGCTGCCTCTGAGGGATAATGACTGATCTGTGCCTCCTCCTTCCAGGAGGCTGCAGGTAAAAATTCTCATTTCTCTGGCTCGGATCCAACTTCCAGTGCTGTGCTTGTATCCCTGAGAGCTGAAGCACAGCAAATAAACTGCAGGAGGATGATCCTTGTGCCATTTGGACTGATTTTAAACAGGAGGAGAGCTCACAGCCTCTTTAATGCTTTCAATTGGAAAAAAAAATAAAACAGCTTCATTTCCCTTACAGGTAAGTAAAGACCCCTAAGCCAGTTAAAATGTTTTTTGGAACAACTACACAGCTCTGGCAATTAGGAATGACATTTGCTGTAACAAGAGGCATTTTTAAGATGCTGCTTAACTATCTCATGTCCCTTCCACAATAATCTGGCAAATTCTGGGCCTTGCTACTCACAGTAAACACATTTCAGCACACAAATGAGATCTTATCTGTGTGTTAGGAGTTACTTTTAGAAAATGTGCTTAAAAAACAACCAATTAGCAATGTCTGTGCTCTGGGGGCTGGAAATGGGGGAATTAAGCTGCAGCTTCACTTGACAAACAACCTCAATTCTCCTCTTTAGATCCTATTAGGAGAACAACAGAGAAGCACAGGAATGAGGCAAACATTCCATCAAAGCCAGAGTGGACAGCTTTTCCTCCAAACATAAAAAAAAATCCTTATTAAAAAATTAAAAATCCCTGAAAATGGTGGCTAAGCAGGGGCAGAGAGCCGCAAGCACACATTTGCAGAACGAGGAGCTTTGCTGGCTGGCTGGGACACAAACCCATCCCATCCCCATGCTTTCTGCACTTGGCAGGGAGGGTGACTAATAAACGTGGATCAAATTCAACAGCTCCACTGCAAAGGAACAAATGGCTCTTTGTCTCACCCCAGCAGTGTCCAAGGAGCACTGGACGTGGCACTCAGGGCCTGGGCTGGGGACAAGGTGATGATCAAAGGCCGGACTCTGATCTTGGAGGGCTTTTCCAGCCTCAGGGATGCTGGGATTCGGCCCAGAACCCCAGGTTGCTGGTGAGAAGGGCAGGGATGGAGAAATCCCTGCATTCCACGAACCCAGCCCAGCACATCCCTCTGAATCCCAGGCTGGAGCTGCAGTCAAATGTAAGAATTTCTGTTTCCTCCTTTTGTTCCTGATGGTACAAATAAGAGCGAGCAGATTTCATTTCCTCATCTGTTCCTCACATTAGCTGTGTGCTACCCACCCACACGAAATATTTGGGTACAGAATGCCTGCTCAAGTGCCCTGCTGGGCAACTCCCCGCCCTGAGGCTTGCTCAAATTATTGCTTCTTCAACCAACCACCACTTCTCAAAAGGGACAGAAAACTGGAGCAAACCTTCCCAGCTGTGCCACCTGCGCTTGGGAACAACCAGGGGCAAGCCCAGCACCCAGGGATGTGCTTTGCCCAGTTTAATGTCATTTCAGGGGGCTGTGAAGTTTGAATTACACAAACTCTCTCTCTCACACACATTTTCTTTCCCTTCTGTTTCAAGCGAGCAGAGAATTATTCCAAACCCCACATCGGGTCATCAGTTCATCCTTGTGGGGGAGGGAAGCAGAGTAAATTCAAAAGTCCTTTATCCCTATCCCATGAGTAATCTGATGGGAAAAAGCAAGCAGGAGATGCTGAAACACTGGCTAAATTCCAAGCTCCGAGTGGCTGCAGTAATATCTGCCAGTGGAAAACAAACCAGGCAACCCACACATGGGACACTTGAGGAAACCCACACTGCTGGCAGCACACGGAAGGATGCCCAGACCATCTGGGGCAAACATTCTACGAATGATTTCAGATTTTCTCGTCAAAGTATCAGTAAATGCATAAATGGAGAAAATGAATCTGAGTCTGAACAGGCTGGGGAGGGGCTGGGATGAATTCCCAGAGGAGCTGTGGCTGCCCCTGGATCCCTGGAGTGTCCAAGGCCAGGGATAGTGGAAGATGTGCAGATGGGCTTTAAGGTCCTTTCCGACTCAAACCATTCCAGAATTTTATGATGGATACTGAAGCTCTTCCCCCAAACACTCAACTCAAAGGCTCTTTAATAGGATTCCTTCAGACAAACAGAATTCCCACACAAATAAGCCCCAAACATTCCTGCAATTACCAGAAAGGACAGGGATTGCTTCCAGAGGCATCTGCTTGGAATTGCACTTCCATTTTCTCACCCTGACACTCCACAAAGGGGAGGAATATCCCATTGTCCATCAGCTCCTGAGGCCTGAGAGCTGGCAGGGAGTGAATGATGATCCCTGCATTTGGGGTGCTCTGTCCCACTCAGAGCTGACAGCAAAGGGCTCTTCCCACATCCAGGAATACAAATAAATGCACACCATCACTCCTGCCCTGGAATGTCTTGTGGAAATTACAGCCTTACTCTGAAGGATTCCTGATGTAAAGTGATGAGACACATACTGAGCACCTCATTAGCTCCCAGCACCAGCCCTGCCTGGCATGGTTATTCAGCAATTAGGGCTTCGATTAAAGCTAAACAGATACACTGCACCTCTGCAAAGAACACCTGAACCAGAAGATTAAATTACCAAAATCTCTCAGCTTTTCCTTCAATTACAGCAGCTAAAGCAAAAAAAAAAAGCAAAATACTGTGCCAGATCCTTCAGAAATGCACAGACAACCTCAGCACTCACACATCAGGCCTCCCACATCCCCCAGCCCTCCAGACTGTCGCTGGAAAGTACCTGCTCAGCTTTGTTTACAAGGGATTTCTTCTGCAAGGGACTTTTTTTTCTCACTCACCCACCCTCTCTCCCCAGATCTCCTCTCACCAATCTGCTCCTCCTAGCAGCAGGGAATCTTTCCTGGGGTTTCAAGCCAGCAGAAGGTTCCACCACACAGCAATCACCAGGCCTGGTGCATTCAGGCAATATTGAGGAGTATTAAAGTTAACCATGCTGTGAAGTGGACCCAGGAAAATCACACATTACATAATGCCCTGGGAGCAGCACATTCTCCTCAGCAGCTCCACCAGTGATTTATGCCTTCACACAAAAATCAGCTGCAAGGAAAGTAGCCACAACTGCAGAAGAACCCTAAATTCAGACGCTCAGGCTGTAATGGATCCAGCAAATTTCCAGCCTGGCACTCCTTCCCAGCACGGATGAGAACATTCTAGAAGCCTGACAGATTTGGGGGCAGTTCTGTTTACTTTGGGGTTTTTTTAATAATGAAACTCCGTGGTTTATAAGAACTACTGAAAGCAGACTGTTTTTTTGGGGTTTTTTTCCCTTTTTTTCCCTAAGATTTAGTTTATTTTTTCTCAGAGCCCCCCCCTTAAAATAACGGATGTTTAAACCATATTTAGAGGCTCGGCTAAAGCAACTAATGAGTGTTAGGTAAGACGTCTCTCCATGTAGAACAATCTGTTCCAAAAGTTACCCAAAATAGCAATTCTCTAAACACTGCTGTGATGCAATATTTAACCCCTTGCAGCAGCAGCAGCTGAATTTGACCGTTTTCCCCCAAACGCAGCGAGGCTGCAGGAGCTCTCCTTACCTAGGCTGGTCGGTTTGATCAGCTCGTCCAACAAGTCATAAAAAGGGAGTTTCTGCAGCTTGATGTCGGGGTGCACGGGGTGCAGGGCCGAGGTGAGGTGGGGCAGTTCCAGTTCGTGTTTGGGTCCCAGCAGCGACACGGGGAGCAGGGGGGACGTGGCGGGGTGGCCGTCGTAGCCCAGCTGTGGAATGGCGGAAGGCGACAGCGCGGCCGGCATGGAGCTCGAGTGCACGCTGGGGATGGACAGGTCTGCTGGGGTCATGATTTTCTGGGGGAACCTTCTCCTATAGAGTTCTTTGATTTTCATCTGGACGGCGGGGCTGCAGCCAGCCTTGAGCAGGTGCAGGGCTTTGGTCAGCAGTTCGTGTTTGCGGCCGTGCTTGTTCCTGCCCGCGTAGCCCAGCAGCACCTGCAGCTCCGAAACTCGAAGGCTCATAACCATTTGCTTCAAAGAGACAAAACAAAGGGTTAGCAGGTGACTACAGCACCCTCACCAGGAACAAAACACAGGGTTAACAGGTGACTACAGCACCTTCACCAGAAATAAAACAAAGGGTTAACTGGTGACTTCAGCACCCTCACCAGAAATAAAACAAAGGGTTAACAGGTGACTTCAGCACCCTTGCCAAGGCTTATAACCATTTGCTTCAAAGAAACAAAACAAAGGGTTAACAGGTGACTTTCAGCACCCTCGCCAAGGCTTATAACCATTTGCTTCAGAGAAACTAAAACAAGAGTTAACAGGTGAATTCAACACCTTCACCACAGCTCAGAACCATTTGCTTCAAAGAAACAAACCAAAGGCTTAACAGGTGACCTCAGCACCCTCACCAGAAACAAACCAAAGGGTTAACAAGTGACCTCAGCACCCTCACCAGAAACAAACCAAAGGGTTAACAAGTGACCTCAGCACCCTCACCAGAAACAAAACAAAGGGTTAACAAGTGACCTCAGCACCCTGACTGACACCAGAAAGGGCTCCAAGCGAAGCCCGCTGAACATGAAGTTTTTCAAGGCTCTGTGCCTCTGCTCTGCCCCCTTTTACAATGCTCATGTATTTATTACAATGCTCATGTATTTATTACAATGCTCAGTGTTTATTTGCAAGTCTGCAATGAGAGATTTTTAAAGGCATTTCCATTCTGTGGGCAAAAAGGGCTCGGTGCAAAATAAAGGTTGTAACTCTAATTATTTTTTAATCACTTTTTGGAATCTCTGATGGTGCTGATCTTTCTTGCTCTAGCTGGATGTAAAAGCAGTTGTACACTGATAATATCCAAGCTGTGCCAATCCTCAACTCCAGACAGAACTTCCAAGAGCCTCCCTCAGCTTCTGCCATGCAGAACTGATCCACACAGGTTCAAAGAAAGGAGAGCAATGACATTAAGAGTAGAGTGAATATAATCCCATCTGAGCCTTGTCACCATGCCTGGGTCAAAGGGAACTTCCTCCCATTCCACCTCTGCTCCTCTCCCACCAGAGCCGGGTGTCCTGTTGGGACGGGAAGCTGGGCTTTGCCCTCTGTTAATTAGCATCTTCATTAACACAGCCATTTAGCGCCTCCCAACAGGATCTAATGAATCACACTGGTACAACTTGTCACCTGTTCCACTTCTGCCGGAACTGAGAAAAACACTTCCCAAACCAGTGAAACCAGTCATCAGCAGTGAGCATCAACTGGGCAGCCAGGAGCCAGAAAATCAACTTCAGGGCCTGGTTTTTATTGAAAAATACATTTCAGTGCTCGGCAGGGGCCTGCTCATCATCAGAAGGCCTGAGACACCAGTTGGAATGGTGATATCCCTGCAGAAGTTTGGATTCTCAAGGAATCATAAAGAAATACAATGCCTAAAACCCACTGACGTGACAAGCTGCCTGCATCTCCTGCAGAAAGCATGAAACACCCTGAATATTCTGCAGTCAATCCCAGAAGATCTGATTCCAAACAACACTTGACGGATGGATTTGGGACCAAAGCAGCTAATGCAGCACGCGAGGGAGGGCTCTGCAATCTCCCAGCCACTGAAGGGTGAAGACCCAAACCAGAATTTGCATTTGGAATCTCTGAATTTTACTACAAAGGCTCCCATCCTCTCTGGTCCTTCAAACTGTGCAAAGTCACTCTCAAACACTGCTCTGATTTTTTCCACGTTAATTCTCAAACCTGAAGTGCCAAGATTAGAAAGGTGCTACCCCTGGCTTTAACAAAACCAGCCCAAGACTCCCATCATCTCCTCAGAGCTCCAGCACCTGCAAGAGATCCTCACTGCCTGGTGTCCACGGGAGGTTTTCCCTCCACTGAAACTGCTCCTGGTATTTACAAGCCCTAAATGAGATGATTCATGTCTTTAATGAGGTTTGCAGCAGCCACACTGAAGTCAAATTTGCCACAAGATTTCTGCTGTGCTGAACCACAGCTCAGGAACCTCGCTGCAAATCCTTGCTGCAGCCTTCCACAAACCCTTTGGATAGACCTGGAGTTGTCTAATTTCCCTGAATACCCCAAGAACCTTCTTCACACTTAACTCTGAGACTGTCACAGAGCCACTAATGAGAACAGACGAGGTACTTGGTAAGAAATGAAGATGTCTTAAAAGAATAAGGCATTTCAGCTCCAATCTGAAGTGTTGACAGCTGAAAGGAAAGTGAAACAAATAGATTTGAAACATGGAAAAACACTATTTATAATGCTATACAAACACTTCTTCAGCAGAATGAGTAGTTACAGCTGAAGGGTTTAATGCCATCACCATTAAAAGTCACTTCCTGAACAGGCAGAACCTCTCAGAGCTTCACTCTGTTCTTGTTTTGTGATAAACTCACGGGCTCGGCTCGCCAAGAGCACAAGAGGATTAAGAAATAACTGAGGCGAGGGAGAAGCTCCTGCTCCACGCTGGATAATTTCCATTTTTAAGGTAAAGGCGAGCTGGAATGAGCACACAGAGAGCAGGGTCCGTGCTGGAGCCAGACGCAGAGCCCAAAACAAACAAAATCCCCACATCTTCCCCACCCCGGCGCATTCCTCGCACAGGAGGACAAGAACAATTTTGTTTGCAGTGTTCAGGGCACTGACAGATCCATCCTTAAAACCAGCAATAAAGCCTGGTGGGTTTGTTATACTCGCATAATTTATAGATAAACCTTTTGTCCACGTCACAGAGAGGCAATGCCTCAAACCATGCCCACCTTGCACAGGGCTTTGCCAGGGGACGGTGTCCCTGGGAAGCTGAGCTGGGAAAAGTCTCCTACAACATCAACAGGAGAATTCCTGTCCCTCCTCCAACCCGGCTGTGGTTTACAGGACCCAACCTGTGGGAAATGGATTGGAAGAGATAAGAAATGCTGACTTAGAAATGCCCTGGAACAGGACAGACATTGCAGACAAGTTTCAAAGGATGGCCTTACAAATAAAACTAGGAATTTCAGAGAAACTGAACTGTGAAGGATGCATTGCAGCAGGACCCACGAGGGTCATTTTAGATAATTAGCTTTAAGGCACTTACAGCATGGTGTGGCTAAGCTGATAGGCCAAGAAACACGTCTAGTGTGTTGTAATTAGGAAATAGTTGGCTTCTGATTGTGATGCTGTGAATTATAACATCTGTATTGTCTCATCCTTCTCATGAGACTCAGAACAGAATAAAAGTTTTAAAACACCTCTCAGATGCCCCATCTGTGGGTCAGAGAAGGGCATAATCTGACACCAACCCAGCTGCACCAGCAGAAATCCAAGCCCTCTCCATGCTCTGATCCATGGTACCTGACCCCGGGACAGGCAGGATAACACAGCAGAGAAACAACCCAAGCGCTGCCAAACGCACACAGAAAATCCACAAAAAAGCCTCCATTTCTCCCATTTTCCCTGTCACATCTCACCTCGTCTCAACTCCAAGCTCCTGCTGGCTCAGCTGCAGCAGCAGGGCTGAAGGGCAAAGACACAAAGAGTTTTGCTGCAGGAAATGTTGCTTTTCTTTCCTGTGGCCTGCAGCAGTGGAGCACAAAGACCGCGGGCACCTGCCAGGTACAAACCCCAGCACAAAGACTGCCCCCACCCCTGGCAGCTGAGCAGAACTGCCAGAATGATGGGATTTCTCTATCCTAACAGGAAATGAAGTAACAAAACAACAACAAAAAGCTGAACTGCAGAGAAATGAAAGGATAGGATAGGCCCAGCTCCCAAGGACTGGCTGCAGAGAAATCCTGCACGCTGCAATTCCAGGTGCTCAGTTGTGGGAATATTCATTCTGCAAACAGCACGGCAGTGCACGAGCAAATTGAGGTCGTTTAGCTCTAAAAAGGTCGAGGTTTTGGCACTTGGCTTCAAAGTGGTTTCCAACAAACCCCAGCATCAAGCACACACTGGTATTGTGCGCTCTGGTACTGAGGCAACACTCAATGCTCAAAAAGAGCATGAGGATGGTGAGAAACATTTTTCAGAGAGTGAAAGTCAGAAGAAGCTTTCCAGAAATCCAACTTAGCTGGGGGTGGTGGCCAATTTCTGCTCTGCCCGTGAAGACCTTCCTGGAGTGAGGGATGGATCTCTGAACACACCTCTGACATTTCCTGCTCCACAACCCGACCCAACCACCGCACCAAAACTGCATCACTCATGGATTCCTTATCCCTGCATCCCAGCTCCAGCACCGCAGCCTTCCCAAACCCCTCCGGGGATTTGCTGCCACCCAACCAGCCCCACAACTGCCTGTGTGAGGTGGGAAAGAGGCCAGGCTGTTCTCCCACCTCCCTGTTTTCAGGGAGCCATTTTTCCCGCTGTGTCATCCCAAGCACTTGATGCCATTCCTGCTGCTGCAGGAGCATCCCAAATTTCTGTGTGTTGAGGAAGCACTCTGAAACAACCCACCTGGAAACAAGGAGTATTCCCACCAAGGAGATTTGGGAAAAAAATTGAAATATATGGGAGTAATCCATGGGCAGCACTGGTGTCATTCCCCTCGGGCTCTCTGGCGATTATCCACAGGGAAGGGATCTTCTACCTACAGCTCTTTCCCAAAATAATCAGGATTTTTTTTTTAAGCTATTAAAGGTGAAAACTGGTGAAGGTAAGCATCATTTACTTGGATTTTCTCTGCAGCAGCAACAGCAGAGATGAAATTTGGCTTTTCACACAGACCCAGCTGTTCCAGCCAAGGAAACATTCCCAAACCGAGCTCAAGGAATTCCAGCCCTCAGCACAGCTTAGCAGCTCAGAGCATTTTCAGGAGCTGCATCTTGTCTCCATGACCTATGGAAACTGGAAATTAAGCTTAAAAATAAATAAAATCCAAGTGTTGGTGCCTCTGGATAGGACATTCCCTGGATAACCTGATGCTGGTCTCACAGGCACTGATTATCCAGGGAAATAATCTGTGAACCTGAATTATTTTCCCCATTTTCAGAAAGGAGGGACTTGTCTGAGAGGTAAAAACCAATATTTATTTATATTTGTAATAAACTGAGCAGCATCCACGGAGTGATGGACAAGGCTGAGCATTTTTCACCCATCCAGCAGCACCAAAACTGTCCTCAAAGCAAAATACTCAAATCCAAGTTTGATCCATGTTTTTTACAAAGGACCTTTCTCCAGTTATCAACCCTAGGATCTAGCAGGAGAATCCAACAAGTTATTCCTGGATGTTTATGATAAGCAGAAGCAGGGAACAAGCTCCAAAACATATTTCAATTATTTGCCAGCACGAGAAGCAGCATTTGGCTTGGGCCCACACCACATTCTGTGCCTAAAGCAATCCAGCAGGTCCTCCCAGCATTAACCTGAGAGATAAGGGGGGGGGAAATAGGAATGGGGAAAAAAAATCACCTCAAACCCCAGTGAAAAGTTGGAAGAGAACGAGTAAAGAGAGAGAAAAAAAAGAAATGGGAGATCATCAATTTATAAACAAGAATTTCAGGCAGTGACAGTAAATTTGTTATTAAAAACACAGTGATTGGCTTCGGTGATCTTCTAGTAATTAATGGTCATTATGACAGAAGAGAGCAAGCTCTGCAGCAAATTCCTTCAAAGCTGAAGGACAACACAAATGGAAATTTCCCCCTTATCAAAAAGGAATTCTGTAATCACTTCCAAAAGACAGGTAAAAAAAAGAAATTTATCTTTTTTTTTCTCTACTAAAAGCAACGAGGAAGTGTCAGAAGAGCATGGAAATGGTTCTGAATGAATCCCAGCGACCTCCAGGCCCCAGCTGTAAAAATACAGCTCCTGCAAGCTCTGAGCAGCCTCCTTAACCCCTGAGAGGAATGTTCTGGAAAAGCGACACTCACACGCAACTCTTGGCTTCTTGCATATTTCAGACTTGTGAGCCTGGCCAATCACAAAGGTAAAAAACATCCCCGTTTTTAGTAACCCGCATCCCCTAACCCTACGTCCCACCTGCAAGGCTCACCCAAGGAAACTCTCAAGGCTGAGCTATAAAAATTGAGCTGGTTCTCCCAAAAATCTGCAGGAGGGAGCGAAGCAAAGCCCGGGAAGCTGCAGGGACAGCCTGGGACTTCCTGCCTTTGTCCCAGCAACCAAAACAGCCACAGGTTGGAGCCCCTGCAATTCAAAGCAGAGCAGAGGCAAAGGCACGGGAGAACAATCATAAATATGCAACATCCTCCAGGCTTTAAGGAGGGTTTCACCAGGAAAAGCTCTTTTTTGGCTGCAGTGGCACCTGCAAGGTTTTGGGGATGAAGGCAGAACTGGAGGAGTAAAGGAACCGGGCAGTAGCAGGCATAAATATGATTTTGTTGCACGTACAAGAGGATTGAGGATTTCCTCATCAAAGAAAGCTCTGTTTACACAGGGTATCAGCGCTCAGGAAGGCCAGGCTGTAACTGCAGGAGCAAACTGAACAGCTAACAAGAAAAACAGGCTCGAAACAGTAAAAATCAGTCAACAAAACAATGCTGGAAATGCCAAAAAAAAAAACCTGGGCAGAGCTGCTGATGGCACCTCCAGAGATCTGGGCTTCCTTAAGTTCAACCTGCATTCCTGATTTCCCCCAGTAATGCGTTCCCTGCCACAGAGCTGCAGCCAGCAGGTGTTATTTACCTTCGCAGGCTCACAAACAGCAGATTTCCCTGTCCATTCAATGGCTGCAATCCTATTTATAGAAACATCCCGACCCTTGAACCAACCTGGGAGCGATGAGGCTTTTTCAGCCTGAACCTTTCTGTGATTGTGCCATTTTAAGCTCAGATCCTACCAACTTTAAGCTCGGTGCTGACATTAAGAAGCTGGCAGGGAGGAGATCAGAAAAACTGCAGCACTTGAGGTGGAAGCTTCTGGACAGGATCTCCCACCAAAATCCTTCTGTACCAGCCCGTGGAAGCACAGAACTCGGAATTCCACAGGTAATTAATCCAAGGAATATTTCCCTGGCAAGCACTTCTTCTACTTTATATCTATTATGCTGGTAAAACCTGACTATCTCCAAATTCAGTGAGTTTTAGGGAGCTCAGTGAGGCTTTTTTCATACCTGAACACCAATAAATGCCCAAATTCAGTGAGTTTTAGGAAGCTCAGTGATGCTGTTTCATACCTGAACACCAATAAATGCCCAAATTCAGTTTTAGGAAGCTCAGTGATGCTGTTTCATACCTGAACACCAATAAATTGAAACACCAGCCTGTAAATTCCAGCCAGAGCTCTCCAGCTAATCCCAGCCCTGTGATGTCACCGAGTTCTTTGAGATGCCTGTCACTGCCTGGATCCCAAAAACCCACGGTGATAAAAGTCCCAAAACTCAGTGATGAGTGACAGGACATTGGAAATCAAACAGAGGCAGCTCCAGCTCCCCGAACTGCTGCTGGGCAAAGGCAGAATTTGGAATTTTTAACATAATCCCCACCTCTTAAAGGCTGTCCTGTGCTTTTGGCAGATGCCTGTGGGATTTTGCTGTGCTCTGGGAGATGGGAAATACCTAAACCTGGCACTTTAGTGCCCTTCTGGACCCCAAATCCAGCCCTTTTCCTACACTTTTTTCCTCTGAGAGGGTGATCCAGCCAAAATGGGTGACCACACACCCCAAATTCAGAGTTTCCCCACTGAACCCTGTGGGGTTTTTGGGGGATCCAGCCCAAATGTGTGACCAGAGCCCCCAAATTCAGAGTTTCCCCACTGAACCCTGTGGGGTTTTGTTTGGTGACAATGAGGACGCACCAACCCTGCTGGGCAGAGCTGCTGGGGCAGGGATTTGCTCCAGCTGTGAGAGAGATTTGTTAGGAGAAGTCTGCCAAGACTTAAGTCATGTCTAAAGCAGGTTTGATTTAAAGCAAGCCCCATTTTATCTTAATCCGTAACGAAAGTTTTACCAGGCCCAGGAGAATTTCCCTGCTAGGTGAAGGATATTATTACTCTTGGTATTAAATAAGGTTGCTGACACAGTGGTAATCTCCATTTTCTTGGAGACTCCAGGTTCTTTTCAGCCACGCTTAAACTTAATTGTCCCTGGTGTTTTTTCTCTGAGCAGCTGGGAATGATTTCCACACCAAGCAAAGGCAGAAATTCCAGTTCAGGAATTCCTGGATCTGACACAGGAGCCTCTCTGCGAACACACCTGAGGCTAAGGGTGAAGACAATTATTTGGGAGAGGGTCACTGCCAGACAAATTGACTTTTTATGAAGAACATTCTTCACCAAAGCCTTGCTGGCTGCCAGAAGAGCGAGCTCCTGCGGGATGAGGTGCAGTGGAGCCCCGGGCAGATGCACACAGATGTGCACAGAGCTTCCTAAAGCCAGTGTCCTCTCAGGATCACAGCTTCTAACCAAAATAAAACAACTGTCAGAGCACTCAGGGATAGTCTGAACTGCTGTGTGTGTAAAAAAAGACAGGACCGAGAAGCCACATGGGAGCTCACAAATCTACACTGATTTCCCCCCCCTCCGTGGTTTAAAACAATAAAATATCCACTTTAGAATCCACAATTAACACAAAAGAAATGGTCCCACCAACTCTTGGAGTGATTTGGGATTTCCAGACGGGATTTTCCTGTCAGACTCCTTTCCAGCCATCCTTTCCCAAGCAGATATAAGCTCTGGTCACTTCCTAAATATCTCAAATAGCTGCACGAAGCACAGGGAGCTGTTGTGAGTCAGTTCGGAGGGAAAGCTGGAGAAGAATGCACCTGGAATTCCATGAATGCACTCCAGCAGCTGCCTGTCAGCAGCAGGACACGCTCACCCAGACCAACATTCCCACACGCAGGGGGTGATGCTTGCTTGTAAAACTCCGTGAATCCCTGCTGCACCAACAGCCAGCATTGCTGGGCTTGTGTTTGTCAACTCCAACTTGATTAAAATGAATTATTGACAAAAGAGATGCAGATTTGCCTCCAAGATTTGAAAACACAATCTTATTTCTGTACCTCGCAAAGTGATTTATTCCCCACGTGGCCTAAGTGAAAAATTAGTTATCCACTGAAACTTTGCTATTAATTAGCTCCAAATGAGCTAACACTTCAAGAGATGAGATTATGCACTCAAATATATCCAAACTACCCCCTTTTTTCTCCTCATTTGTCCCATTTTCTAGGATGCAGCACAGGAGACAGACGACATCATCCCTGACTATTATTCTGGTATCTCAAGAAGGTTTAATTAAGAATCATATTAAATTTGGATACTGAATTGCAAAGTGCTGAACAGCAGGGTGAAGGCAGCACATAATTGAATCTCATTTCCCTGAAAAGTAACCAATGGCTCTGCTAATGCCCCAAGAGAGGGAAAACTGCAAAACTGGAGTGATCAGCTCACAACTCACACTGGAAGAGGGAAAAAATCAGCAAAGACAATTGTATTGTTTTATTGGAATTGCTGTCCCTTTCTGTTTTATAGAAGCATCCACCTGTGAATCCACAGGGTCGGGTTTTCAGCTACCTGCACCAAGAAATTCATGTTTCCATGAGTCTGGAATGATTTACTTACTGCAATTTATCTATTACATGGTATAGGCTTTATATTTACATGTCATACTGATACTGATTAAAGTGCTAAAATGTATTTTATGGTTAAAGAAATCAGCAAAAAAAAAAAAGTATTTCTGTGATGTGAATCCAAGCCCAGGTGAAAACCCTGGCAGGGAGCTCCTCAGCTCCCACTGAAAACCTTCTGTCCTGACAGAATTGCAATTTATTTATTTATTTATTTATTATAAATAAATAAATAAATAAATAAATAAATAAATAAATAAATAAATAAATTCTATATTTATAGTATAGAATTTATATTTACATCACATATTGACAGATATTAAAGTGCTAAAACGTATTTTTATGATTAGAGAAATCAGCAAAAGAAGTTCTATGATGTGAATTCAAGCCCAGGTGTAAAGTTCAGCTCCCTTTGAAAACCTCCTGTCCTCACAGAATTGCATTTATTTATTTCTTTATTATGAATAAATAAATACATTTAATAAATAAAATAATTCTATATTCTGTATGGCAGCAGCCCGTGCCAAGGCCTGACTGCAGATCCCAGGAGCTCCAAGAGCCCTGGGCACACGGAAAGGGAAAGGGGGAGCAGGAAATTCAGTTTTTCAGATCAGCCTCAAGGCAGGGTTTCTCCCCACTGTGCAAAATGCACAGAGGTGGCAGAAGAATGGCAGAGGAAGCAGATCTTCCTGCTTTTCTTCAGCCCTCAATGAGGAGAAAGAAAATGGATTGGAATGAAAATGCAGCCAAAGATGCCTCTTAAGCAAGGCCTGAACGGCTGGCAAAGCTGATCCCAGCCCCACAATCCTATTTCAGCCCTCAAAATCTGGGATATTCTGTCCTTCCAGCTTCCAGAGCTGTCCATGCCAGAAAACTGCATTTTTATGTGCATTACCAGAGGGTTACCTATGGGCTCAAGCACGCAGTGAGTTAGGAAATTCTATATATTCTCTATGCAATATTTTCCTGGCCCACACAGAGCTCAGCAGGGCCTTCAGGAACATTTTCCCAGCACTCTGGCACATGCTAAGGACATTGCTTGGTGGGAAGAGGGAGATTTCATTCCTCAAACCCACCACCTCATCCTCCAGACACTTTTCCTCACAATCAGACTGAATGCAATTAATTTATTCCCACAATAACCCCCACCCTGCACGGAAACAAACCCCTGGATGGAATGAGGGGATCTGCAGAAGCCAAGTTTCAGCCACACCTAGGATTTCAAATCCATGAAAACCACTGCAAGTGAACTCCAACAGGATCCTGCATTCCCTGGGAATAAACCAGGATCCACAGAGAAAACTCTGATGGCAAAATGATCAAAATCCCAACCAAGTGAGAGAGACAGAGCTGCAGTTTCTGATTCAATATTCCCTCGCTTTTCCAAGCCTTGCTCCCCTCATTCCCATCTTTCTCAATTAAACATTCCCTCACTTTTCCAAGCTCCAGCCACGAGAATAAACCAGGATCCACAGAGCTGCCTAAGAAAACTCTGATGGGAAAATGATCAAAATCCCAGCCAAGTGAGAGGGACAGAGCTGCAGTTTCTGCTTCAACATTCCCTCACTTTTCCAAGCTCCAGCCACAGGAATAAACCAGGATCCAAAGAGAAAACTGATGGCAAAATGATCAAAATCCCAACCAAGTGAGAGAGGCAGAGCTGCAGTTTTGGATTCAATATTCCCTCACTTTTCCAAGCCTCCCTCCCCCCATTCCCATCTTTCTCATTCAAACATTCCCTCACTTCTCCAAGCTCCAGCCATAGGAATAAACCAGGATCCAAAGCGAAAACTCTGATGGCAAAATGATCAAAATCCAAAATCCCAACCAAGCGAGAGAGCTGCAGTTCCTGATTCAACATTCCCTCACTTTTCCAAGCCTTGCTCCCCCCATTCCCATCCCGCTCTGGGGGCAGGATGTTCCACCACTGCTCCTTTCCATCCTGACTGACCAAACCTCTGCCCCACCTCATTAACCACCTCATCCAAATCCACCCTGAATAGGAATTTGCATACAGACAAGGCTTTTGCAGCTCATTAATGGCCTCTGAATCAAACTCTCACACGTCCATGAATTTATACCCCGCCTGTCCCTTTTACACACACGGGATTATTTAGGGTCTGGTGACAAAACAAGGCATTTTCTGGGTTTCAGCAGAGATGAATTGGCTTCACCTTGGTGCCTCCTGACCCACTCACTAGGTAACAACCAACAGCTCCTATTTCCAGGTAAGGATGTTTTAATTGCTTCACAATACTGCTCAGCCTCTATACTGAAATGAAAAATAAAAATAAAGACATCGAGACATCATCGTGCGGGCCCAAGGAATGGGGTCCATGCAGTTCATTAATTAACAATCAGCTCAAGCCTTTTACCTAACTGTGTGAATGTCCTCTAAAAGACAGAGGCACATTCTACCAAACTTTTGGAGTGAACTGAACACGGGAAACAAGTTCCAACACATCTCAGCTTCCCCTCCACGCAGCCTGGCACCACCTCAGAGTCCTCCATGCGTTTAAAAACAACAGAGCAGCACAGGTCAAAGGAAAGGATGAAAATCCAGTCTGCACACACAAGCTGAGTATTCCTCCAGCATCAGTAACTCCGGTAAGAAAATGAAGCCAGGCCCTGGATCCTCAGCTGCTATTCAAAGTTCTTCTGTTACCATCAGGCTGAATGTTCCAGGAGCAAACAATAGGGGAAGGTCATGCGCGGCATCCTCAGCTTAACCTGTTCCTGAACACTCAAAAAAGCCTGGAGCTGCAGGGTTTGAAGGATGGAGCATCACTGGCAGAGCCCAGTTTCACGTCCAGAACTTGTGGGAAAAGCAGAGCAGCCAGCCCAGAGCTTCCCAGAGTGACCTTTGCCACTGCTGGGCCCAAGATAAACACAGGTATGAGAACAGCAGCTCAGCTGCGAGCACACAAACCACTGGGAGAAATGGCTGGGAGGGAGCAGAGAGCAGAAAAAAAATTATTCTAAATTATGTCAATTCCTGCTTCACCCAAAGGTCCAAGTGTGGGTGGGTTCGGTGGTCTCATCATAAAAAACATATTAAATAATTAGAAATGCATATATACACACAGATGACAAGTGGAAATGTCAGAGCATGGCAGAAGTCCAGCATGGCTTCCCTAATGAAGAAATAATGAAAGCTCAGAGTTTTCAACCTAAAAATAGAGCACCTGGGGACAGCTGTGATCCAATCTGGAAAACCAGGAGCAGCACACAGAGATGGACAGGGAGGAGCTGACTGTCCTCCTCCATCACAGCACCCAGGGATGGAACAGGCTCCAAACAACACAAGCAGGGTCAGAAATCCCTCCCAAAACACTGGGAACAAAATCAGGTTATAAAGGTTCAAGGAAACCTGGAAAGGCACTTTAATAGATCTGTTATGGCTGATGCACCCCACTGGATGCAGAGGGCTGAGCTGGAAGTGGCTGCAGATGGAGGAATTTCTCCCACTTTGCCCTGTTTTCCTCCCTCACACATTTCTAGGAGCCGCAGGAGACACCACCAGGCTGGATGGACCCTGGTCTGACCCACCACAGGCACTTTTCCATCCCTAGGAATCAGTTTCTAACACGTTTATTTTCAGCCATTTCCTCTAAAAGCCAAGCGACATCGTCGAGCGCCTCAAATAAAAAATGTCACTGCAGAACAGAAAGAGACACATTTTAACAGCAAAGAGGCAAAAGTAGGAATTAACTGAATGAAAAGCTGGGTGGACACCCTTTAGAAAAATATTACTTCAAATCCTTGCGATTCAAACCAACAACAGTTCTGATACTTGAAATAAAATAAAAAATCTGAAGCCCTGCCATGGAGTGGCCTCGGCAGATTCACAGATGAGAGGCTGTTAAATCAACACGGAACCTACCAAAAAGAACAGCTTTGTTTGTGTCCCACGTTCCTGGTGCTGTGCATTTCTAGGTGCACTCACAGCTCCATCCAGAGCCTGAGCAGAGCTGCCTCCAACAGCTTTTCCAAGAAGCTGAAAATCTCCACAAATACTTGGACCGCTTCAAAGGCTCTTATTTTGCACCAGGGAAACGAGATACAACATCTGCACAGAAGTGAGATCATTTTGTCAAGGGAGTCTCGAGAAACACGATGAGGAATGAGTGTATCAAAAACATTCTCATCCACACAACTCTTCACACAACTCTCCTGCAGCTCAGATCACAGATTTTACCTGAACCAAATTATCCCTACTGCATTTGGCTTCTGCTTTTCACAATAAAAATACAGAATAGGGAGCTGCACCTAAGCTGAATTGCCAAGGCAAACACTTTGCTGCTATTTTCATCCTATATTCCATTTTGCACACTGATCATTTATCAGTTAAATATCTTGTATAAACCATCCAATATATCCCATTTTCGGTTGAATATCCTGTATAAACCATCCTGTATATCCCATTTTTTCAGTTGAATATCTTCTATAAGGCCAGCTTAGAAAAGCCAAGCCTCAAAGTTCTGCCCAGCCCAAATTTCTCAGAACATTGCTCACGTGTTTGCACACTCCACTGGCTGTGGCCACAAAAGATGCAATTTCAGGTGTTGCAGCCAAGCAAGGAGGAGACTGAGCTCAGTTTCCCACATGCTTTAGAACCATGGATTTAGCAGGAGAAGGGGAAGGAGTGGGAGAGCTTCAAAATGGACAATAATTTCATGGAGGCTCCTGGTGAAGAGCTGTGTGTCACCTTCTCCCCTCTGAAGGTTCACTGCTCATGAAATTTTAATTTTTGGAAGCAACTCCCACCTTTTCCACTGGTATCAGTGGACAGTCTCAGGAACTGCTTTTGCACACTGCTGAGGATGTGCACGAACAGAAATCCTCAGGAGTAAAAACTCCTCGAGAACGACACCGTGGCAGGGAATCACCCGCCCAAATCCCATCCTCAGAAATTCTTTGTCAAAGATGTGAGGTCCGGCAGGATGGTCTGGCAGGAGGTTTGGGAACAGAGCTCCTTCAGCCTGGTGGAGAGAAGGCTTCGGAGCAACCTCCTGGCAACCTTCCAGGGTGTCCAGGAGGTCACCACGGAAACAGCCACGATCTTCCCACTGGAACACAGCCCAAGCTGAAGCAGCAGGCTCAGGCCGGAGATCAAAAACAGCCAAACCAACTCTGTTTCCACCACGACAGCAGCTAAGCCAGGGAAGAGGCTGTCCACAGAGGTGGTGCCATCTCCACCCCTGGAGGTTTCACAGAGCAGACTGGACCAAGCCCTGAGCGACCTGTTCTGACCCCACAGCTGATCCTGCCTGGGCTGGAGACTGCCCACTCCCAGCCAGAATCACTGAATCAGCCGGGGTGGTCAGGATCAAGGAGCAAGAAGGTGTCAAACGGAAAGAAACACCATGAAAAACCAATGGGAGAGCCCTGCTGAACTCTGGTGTAAAGAATTCAGCATGACAATTTATCTGGGGGCTGGAAACGGGGAGAAAGCACTCAGGATACACCACGAACAGATAAGGGGCAGGGAAGGAAGTCTCTGCAGAGATAAAGGGATGCTCCACCATCTGTGCAGGAGGAGTTGCTGGCTGTGTGAGCCCCGAGCAGGGCACAGATAGGAGCTGCCCCCTGCTCCCTGTCCTGCTGTCAGGCGTCCTTCCCGGATGGAAAGTGGCCACTGGAGCATTTCCTGCAGCCCAGGCAGGGCCCTTCCATGTTTACTCCCATGTGTCCAGCCAGCTCATTCCCATTTCCTAACCCAAACACGGGAAGTTCACTGCAGAGCATCTGCAGTGCAGCCCATGAGGTGACAGCACTTATCTGTGTCCCCTAAATAAACCTCCACGTGGCCACGGAGTCCCTGCTCTGCTGCAGAGCCCAGGGCTCCCTTCTCCCCAGGCACAGCCTTTAGGAGGCTCCTCTTCCTTCCCATTAATTATCCTGCCACTTCCCATATAAATCTCTTGTATATCATCTCCCATAGACGTGAAGGTCAAGCTCAGGCTGACCTCTGGTCTAATTGTACCCTGGCTTTTCATTTCTTTGTTTCCCGTATTCCAGACAAGCCCGTCATACCCTCCCACTCCTCCCTAGCCTTGGAATCCAATCTCCAGAGCACTCTGGAGGGACACAGCAGACCAGCAGGGACATCCTGAGCCAGCCCCAATCCCAAAGGGAAAAGAAGATGAAGCAAATTGCTGAGCACCCCTGGATCAATGCAGCTGCACCAGGCACGGGAGCCTCAGCCAAAGAGGGAGAAGAAAAGGTGTGAAGGGACAACAATATCCTGTTCACCTGGCTCCATGGAATGCTGCCTGAAAAACCTGCAAGATCAGAACGAAACTACCATCTCCTGGCCCCATCCTCAGCTCCATACATTCTCAAAGCTTTAATACCTTCTAGTTTGTCTTGTAGCCCCCAAGCTTTTCACTTACTCTGAAACAGCCACATTTTACGGCAGCGACGACGTTTGAAATGGCTTTGATAGCGTTGAGTAAAATTACAGAAATAAGCAGTCTTTTATAAGCTCCTTTCTCCTCCTCATCCCCCTCCCTAGCAAAAGATTTTTGAGTATCTGCTCTCTCTACTCACTCTACTTTTAAGAAAGGCATTTGTTTCCATGAACAGGCTGCTATTGAAGGTACTACGTGCAATTTCTGCATCGTAAAATCCAATCATCTCCACTTTAAAAAGCCCAAACCAACACTCTCAGCACTTACTGGTCTGCACAGAGCTGGAGCAGTGACAGAGCACAATCAATACCTGAGCTTCAGCAAGAGGATCCCAAAACCCAGCTGCCCCAGCAGTCACTCCAGATGGGCATTTCCCCTTTTCTCCTGCTCAAGAACAACACAAACATTTATTTGTGATTCTTGCAGGCACAGTTCTGTTAATCAGAGGGGAAGGGGGGGCGGCACGGGCTGAGGCACACAAGGTATTTACAGAGAAGTTTTTCACATAAAAGCCATGTTTGCATTCTTCCCTGAAATCTGGGGTTTTCAAAAGGCTTTTGCTGCTTTTTATGGAGGGTGATGAAGCCAAGTTTTCCATGAGAAGGGCACCTGTAAAGCAAAAGTCTCTACTCTGGAAGCACAGCAGCAAAAGCAAAGGGACATTTCTGACACAACTTCAGCTCTGGAGGTGAAATTCTTTCCTCGTGGAGCCAAGAGCCAAACACCAACACCCCGTGTAAGAGAAAAGCCTCAAGAGAGAAAATCCATTCTCCAGCCAGAAATCCTCTGGGACACTGAGAGATCCAAAAATGAACCCTCTCAAAATGCTGATTCCCAAGCAACCAAGGGATGAGGGCTTCAAATTCCATCGTTTCAGCAGAGCCCAATGCCACAGGATGGAGAGCAGCAGCCCACCTCACCCCAAGCTTTGGGGCAAACAGGAATTCCAGGAGATGATCCAAAGGGTCAAGCCCCCAACTCACCCTAAGCTTTAGGACAAACAGGAATTCCAGGAGATGCTCCAGAGGGTCAGACCCCACATTATCCCAAGCTTTAGGACAAACAGGAATTCCAGGAGATTCTCCAGAGGGTCAGACCCCACATTATCCCAAGCTTTAGGACAAACAGGAATTCCAGGAGATGCTCCAGAGGGTCAGACCCCACATTATCCCAAGCTTTAGGACAAACAGGAATTCCAGGAGATTCTCCAGAGGGTCAGACCCCACATTATCCCAAGCTTTAGGACAAACAGGAATTCCAGGAGATGATCCAGAGGGTCAGACCCCACATTATCCCAAGCTTTAGGACAAACAGGAATTCCAGGAGATGCTCCAGAGGGTCAGAACCACCCTCACCCTAAGCTTTAAGACAAACAAGGATTCCAAGAGATGCTCCAAAGGGTCAGCCCTCACCTCACCCCAAGCTTTAGGACAAGCAAGGATCCCAGAGATGCTCCAGAGAAAGGACAGGGCTGGGGGTCTCTCAGAACAATTACAGGGAGCACTCGAGCCTCAAGTGCCTGAAGCTCTGGTTTGGTTTTCACTCTAATGGCACTGAAGAGAACTGATGAGAGGCTGATTTCCCCGAGAAGAGATTCCAGGAACTCCATCCCACCGTGCCAGACGCATTAGGGACGAGCCTGCCCTCCCCAGGCTCTGCTGGATGCAGGGCAGGGTATCAACCGCAGCGCTCAGGCTCCATCCCTATAAATAACTGCAATATCAGAGGTACCCGAGCTCCCCACGCCCTGCTCCGTGGGATGCTGTTAACTATTTCTCTCGTGTGCCTGATCCATGAATATTCTTACCAATGGCCAGGCACTGAGCACTTCTCCTCCCTGCAGGAACATTTTTCCCGTGCAATAAAACTGAATAAGGTGCATCTCCTACCTGCTTCTAACTGAGATTCCTAAACACCTTTATAACCCAAAGAAAATCCTCTCTAAATCCATTAAAAATAACTACTACGAAATGCTGGGGCTTGCTCCTCGAGTGAATTTGACTTGCACAGAGCCAGAGATCCTCCCGGGACGGGGAAGGTTTACCCAAAGCTCTCTGGCACTGTATTTATGTGCATGCAACAATCTGGGGTTTCTTGGCAATAAAAGCTGGTTATGGATTGAGGCTTGGACAGTTCAGCTGCCAATTTTATCCCTCTGATATCTGCAACCCCAGTGCGGATGACCTAAAGCTCAAAAAAAAGATACCCAGCCCAAAAATCAGTGAAAAATACAATTGTGCTGGCACAGTCCAAATTACAGCATGAACAAATGTAATCCAGGGGCTCAGATAACAATGAAAAGTAGATTATATTTACTTTAATCCCAGCAACACACAACCTCAGCAACTTAGAAAAGGATTAAGCAGGAAGAGCTCGTAATGCAGAAGTGTAAAATTCTAATTGAACGCTGAAACAGGTAGATTATGTTTATTAAATTAGGGATGCGATTCCACAGGTCCATTTGTCACTGTTATCCCAGAAGTGCCTCCCCGGATCTCAGGGAGGGGTATTTCCCAACTGAGAATACTTCTAAGTGGTCTGTGCTCCTCACCATTGTGTGGAAATGCTGTGATGAATTTTCATTCAAACTCTTGGCTCACTTTTTTTTTTTTAATTTTATTTTTAAAGTATAAATTATGTCTAACAAGAAACACACCAGGGATCTCTTCAATCCCCAAAGGCACTTTCTTAAAAGGAGAGAGAACAAAGGAGAAAACCTCCCAGCATGTGCTTTCCAAACCAGCTCCTTAGGACAGTATCAAGAATGACAATGCTTGAACATAAGCTTTTCTTTTTCATTCTTTGATCCGTGGTTAATTGAATTGATTATTGCAAACTGTGTAATGATTTCCAAAATGCTGGAGTGGAAGGCAAAGATCACAACAATCTAATAACCAATTTAAAGAGATGTAAGAAATATTGAAGGAAAGATTTAATCACTCAAGTATACTCCTTCCAATTAGAAAGAGCTTTAAATAGCTTACCTTGAGATAAATTAGAGTCTGGGTGCAATTAGACAGGAATAGTAATTAAGATCAGGAAAATTCACATATGCCTCAGCCTATGGAGTGAGGGAGAACTCCGCAGAAGAACAAACTTTGCATTACCTTATTTCAGCAGCAGAAAGGGAAACATACTGCTTCAATTTACCCCAACCTTCCAGAGTACCCGGGAATTCAGGAACCTCACAAGGCTGCGATCTGCAAAGTTGTGTTTCATCTTATCTGATTTTTTTTTTTTTCCCCCACAGAACAAACAATCCCAAATGGGGGCAAAAAAAAGGCTGAAAGGCTCTGGCTTGTGGTAAGAAAATACATTACGGGAAAGGCAATTTCATGATTAAAACTCCATGAAAAATTGTGGCAAGCAAGACTGACCACTGTTTTTCTGGAGGGAGCAAGAACTTTAATTTTCCTTTGGCAGTAGCACCCATCGTATCACATTCCCCAATTTCCACAGGCTCCCACACATAGCCCCAGGGTTCTTTGCACAGGAAGGCAACAAAGTTTTAGAAACTTGAGTAAGTTTTTCTGACAAACTTTTTCTGGCCAGGCAAAAGAGCCCCTGCCCAAGTACTACAGTTGATTTTAGTTTTTAAAGGTCACTAAATCTGAAAATCAATCCCATTTGCTAATTAATCAGAGAAGCGTACAGGGTTTTACCTAAGAAAATAATTAAAGGAATTCACTGGTCATTCTTCAAAGAGAGGAGTCTTAATCACAAACCCTCCCTTAGCTACCTTTCAACTCCCAAAAAAAAACTTAAAAGCACGTTTTCTGGGGATTTACTCCTGCTTAAAAAATAGCCAGTGTCCCCAGCCAGGATGTCAGAGCTCTCCAAGAGCCACATTTTTCTGAGGAGCACCTGAGAGCCTGGAGAGCTGCAGGGTGACAGCTCCAAGCCCAAGCAGGAGATTCTGTGCCCCCTCTCCCTCCTGACAGAGCAGCACCCACCCACACACCTTTTAAATTCTGTACGGTCCAAAGACAAAAAAAAACCCAGAATGTCCTGAGGTCTTCCAAGTATGAATTTGTGAAGCAATTACTTTTCTGTTAAGCCAAGCTCCTGTCGCTGCAGAAAAAAGCCCAACTTTTCAGGGAGCCACCCTCCAGTCCCTGCCTGCAAGCACCACTCCAATCATAACCTGAGCAGAAAGCTGAAATCGAGAATAAAACAGTAACTTTGCCATTTACCCTCCACATCCCTGAGGCAGCAACAGCACTTTAGGAAACATGAATTTTAAAAACTCTGGTTTTTCTCTGCTGGTTCTCAAGAAGGAGATTTCTAACGGGGATCAATGAAGGGTTTGGAATGACTTTATTCCCCGTCTCCCATCTCTTTGAACTCCTTTTGAGTCCCCCTTGCTAATAAAGGCATCACATAAAGCCAAGCTGGCTGCTGTGCACCACGAAACTCTCGCAGTTACTTACCAAAACACACTACTCCATTTGCCACGCTAAAATTAACAAAAAGTCGAGCACTGGAATCACATCTTAACCCTTTGATCTCGTTATGTGGGAAGCAGAGTTTGAAAAGAAAAAAAGGCTTAAGGACTACACAGCTCAAGCAATACAATGTGGTCTGAAGATAGCCAGAAAAACGAAGGCCAGAGGAGGATTTAAAGGAGGATCTGAAGGCTCCTGACCCACACAAGCCAGAACACACCCGGGATTTGATATTTCTTCACCTGCTGACAGCTCCTTAAGCATCTAAAAATGAAAGCGCACGGTACCTTTGATACACAGAAAACTGAGATCGACCAAACCTCAAGGGAAAGACAAAATATCTCCTTAGTCATACTTGACATATTCTGTAGTTTATGCTACACATTTCACACGCCTGTGCCCGTACACATTTCACATCCACCTGATTCGTGCCGTTCCCTCTGCGAACTTTAAGAGGCAGGAGCCCTCCTGGCGAATATATCGACCCTGTGACAACTGCGAGGAAACTTTCAACACCCTGCAGGGTGTGCAGGGCGCAGTCTGCACCCACGCGCGGCCCCAAAGCACCCGCAAAGTTTCGGGGGGTCCTTTCCTCGGATTTTGGGGCGGATGCTTACCCCCCTCCATCCTGCGGCTGCTCTTCCTCAAAACTGCTGATTCTCCTGCGCGTTAGGAAACCCGAAGTTCCGCGTTCGGCACAGCTCCTCCCGCTCCTGCCCCCCCCGGGTGAGCGCCCAAACCCCCCCCAAAAAATCCTCCAAAAACGCCCCGAACGCAGCGACCCCCGCCCGGGCAGCGCCGGCCCGGCTCGGAGCGCCCCGTTTCCACGCGTTCCGCAGGATGACAGGGACCGCCGCCAGCTCAACACCGCGGAACTCCTCCACATCTGCTTGTGACGTTCTTTATTTACCGGAGGGGCGGCGGGCCGGCCTCCCCGGCGCGCTGCCCCCGCTGTCACCGCGGGCACCGCCGCTGCCGGGGGTCGCTCCCGCCGGACTCCCCTGCAAACTTCGCGGGGCGCCCGGGGCTCCGTCCCCCGCCCCGGCAGCGGCCGCGCCAGCCCCCCGCGGGGGCTCCCCCGGCCGCCGCCCTCAGCCCGCGGCGGCGCGGCCCGACCCGGCGGGCTCGGAGCGGAGCCGCCCGCGCTGCCCCGGCTGCCGGCGGGGCCGCCCGGCGGAGCGCGGCCGGCGAGGGGGGGCGGCGAGGGGGGGCGGCGAGGGGAGGCAGCTCCGCGCTCCGCTCCCCACCCACCCCGCCCCTCAGCCCTCGCTGCCGGCGGGGCTCCGCCGCGGCCGCCCCGGCGGGGCTCGTCTCGCCCCGGGCCGGTCTCGGCCGCGGCCCCGGCGGCGCCGCGGGGGGACCCGGAGCTGCGCTTTACCTTTAGTTCCGCACTGTCCGCCATCTTGCGACTCTGCGCGCAGGCGCAGTGAACCCCGCCGGGACACCGCCCCCCCCCGCCGCCCCGCCCGCCCGCAGCGCGCAGCGTTTGAATCGCGGCGCCATTTTGTGCCTCCGAGCCCGCCGGGCCGGCCCCGCCGCTCCGAGCCCCAGCCCCGGGGGCGATGCGCCCGCCCGGCTCTCGCTGCGGCTCCCGAGCCGCCCCGGGGCCGCCGCCCTGCCCGTAAAGTTCCGCCGTGCGCGGTGCTGCCGGCCCCGCTGCGCGCTCCGTGAGGGGCGCGGGTCCCTGCGGGCGCTCCGGCTCCCCTCAGCCCCGCGGATCGCCACAGGGGAGCGGCGGATGCGCGTTCCTGCAGTAATAAATAAATTGATTAAAATGGGGTTTTGGAACTCCCTGCTACTTAATCCGCGATTTTAAGACCTTTAGGAGTGGAACGGGATGGGGCCGGGGTACCTCAGCGGGCGCTGGCGGAGCCTCCGGCTCCTGGTCTGCCTCAAGCGGGAAATGAGGAGTTTTATTTCGGTGAATTACAAGTTTTGTTTCGGGGAATTATAATTTTTATTTCCCTGGGCTAGTGCGGAGAAGTTCAGGAATCACCGTGAGTTCTCCCGGGTTTTCCTGCTACCGAGGAGCAGCAGTGCAGGTGTTCCAGCAGCCCCAAAGAGCAGAGAGTTGGGATGCAAATACACCCATTTCGTGTCAATTTTGAATAATTTTGTGCTCTTCCAACTGCAAGCCAGAGGGGAAAATATCCACCAAAATTCTGCCTGGCAAGATGACAGCATCAGTTGTGAATTTGGGTAGATTAAATATTAGTATTTAAGTCACTATAGCTTTATTCAGCCTCTTTCTACCTGTGTGTTATTCTGTAAATATAGATCACCATGACAATGTCTCTCCTTGGCCTTCACCTTAATGCACAGAACGGAACAAAGAAGGGAAAATTTCCTATTTTTCCATAGCTGCAATAAAATCCATTGTCCTGCATTCAGAAAGCACTTAGATTATGGGCACTGAAAAGAAAATAAAGCTTCAATGTTTCAACTCTGCAGATTGAAACAAGGCGTGCAGGGAACCTGGGCTAAGATAACCATGAGTGGTAATTACAGAATTTAAAACATTTGACTCAGAGGGTTACCCAGGATTTAAAATTAGGTAGTTTGTGTTAAGGGAAGAATAGGAGAGAGGTGTCAAATATGGTAAAGGAGCTTTTTGATACAATGCTGTTTATTGCTAAGAATATTTATATGAAGTCCTGAAGAAAACAACTCCTAGTAAATAGGGATGACAGTGGAATGGCATCAGGATGTGTCACAGTCCATCAGTCCAGGACAAAACTGTATGGATTTTGGCCAAGGTGACACATACTTAACCTAGAAAAACAACATATATCAATTACATGAACACAAATAAATAAAGATACGAACATAGATATAAATCATATGTTCAATAAACAGATTTTTGATGGCATCCTGTTTATGGTAAGGATGTAATTAAGTCTGATACACCAAGCAAAGCACACAACTCATATCTCTGTCCAAACTTCTCATTCCCAAGCGTTTCACCCAGAAACACTCTCCAGACTGGCAGAAAATCGGGGGAACTCCTGGCTGGCACCCCCCTTTCTTCATCCCTCACCCCAATTCCATCGATGGCCACTGTGCTCCTGGAGCTGTGCCACGCTCAGAGGGAGCGCTCGGAAAATGAGCAGCAATTAGAGGAGGCTGATGAGCAGCACTCCGACAATCCTGCGCGTAATGAAGATTTCTCTCGGTGTCTGAGAGGCTGATTTGGGGAGGGGGCAGGGTGCTCGGCGAGATTGCTAAAAAAAATAAAAGTCAGATGACTCCAGCACGCCCACGGCTCCCATAATTAGCCCGTCTATTTCAGTGGTCTGAGGCAGCCCAGTGCAGAACCCTTTCATTTGAAATTATTAAATACATGTCATAATCATGATCTAATATGATCGATGAGTTCACGGCAAATTGAAAGAATTTGGCCTTAAAGCTCTGTAATTGTGTGGAGACAAATCCTTGGTTTATTTCAATTACTTCTGTATTTTTTTCCCCCTGAATGAGGCTGCTGCACAGCCAAACAGCTTTTCCTCTGCTTCCTCACTTCCTACCAAATTCAGTGGGATGTGGACATGTGCTTCAAGTGTTTTGCTAAATCATGGCACAACACTATCAAACTTGACGTGTGGCCATAAACCACAGCGTCCTCTCTCAAAACTTGCTTTAAATAAAACAGCCCCAGAATGGCTTCGGCTGCATTAAAATAAGGAAGCAAACTAAAAAAGGGGATACAGAAAATCGGGTTTAAAATGGTCCTGCCAGTGTTTTTTACAGCCAAACCTCACCCAGGCTCTTCATTTTTTTTTTTTTTTTTTCAGTTTGGGCTTTTCGATAGTCACTCCCTTTTCAGTGCAGAATATACTGGAGGATGGAGAAGGAGCTTAATGAGAAAAACAATCTGCGCTTCTATTTTTAGGCTGTTATTTACATGTAGTGAAATTTTGTTCCTCTCTGCTCCCGAGGCTCAGATGATGGTTTATTGCCAAAAAAAGCCTTTGTCAACACGCAGTCGTTTCCAGAGGTGCTCTCAGTGGCTCCAGCTGTGGCAGTGATGGCAGCACTCAGATCTGTCAGAAAATTAAATCTTTCACTTTCTCTCCATTTCCAAAAGAAACTACCGGGATAAAACTGGAGTAGGGGAGAACAGCCCCTAAACAGTCCTCCAGTTGTCCTGCTTCTGAGACAAAGCTACCATATTTTTTTGACTTTTAACCTCGGTGAGGAGAGAAAATGAAAGATCAAGATTTCCCTCAACCCTCCAAAATTCTGTTATTTTCAGATGTTATTTTCCAAAGTTGCATTTCCCCCTTTTGGCCGTATCGCAGTAAAAGAAATGACTCGAGAATCTGTCTCCTACCCCCCCATTTCTTTCATTTTCCCATTCTGTAACTTCCCCAAAAATGTATCGCGTCACATAGCTCACATGCTCAAAGCCATGTTCAGACACTATAATATTTTTAAAAGATACGCATTTTTTCTGTGAACATGTTGTTTTCATTAGTCTGAGTATCCAAGAATTCCCTCTTTGCCTAATAATCCACATTTACTCTTTGCTTAAAAGTAATACAAGGGCATTTCTGAGCCTGAATAAAACTGATTTAATGAGAGACTCTCAGTTACTATTTCTTGATAGAAAACATGACCAAGCAATTAAAATCCCTTTTTTTGCTGAGGTTGTTGCAGGCATGAAACGTGTGAAATACCCTTTTCTGAGGGACAGAAAGAGGAATGTTTTAGTGAAAATCACTTGGCTGCACGAGAAGACAATGGAATGGCCAATATCTGATAAAACGAACCCATTTTTAACTTTATAACAACACACGTGGCTCCTTGTGCCGAGCAGGAAGTTGATGTAGAGAGGGCTGGCACAAACGTCTCCCCAAAACCCACATCCAAGAGCAATATCAGACCAAATTATATCATATTGTGTTTCCATCCTCTCCCGGACTGGGCCCAAGCGAGGGCTGCTGCTGAGAAAAGAAACTTTCCTGTGGGGGAAACTCCCAGAGGGGGAGTTCAGACCTGAATTCAGGGAGCGATCCCGGAGCACTTGGGAATGTCACCCCAGCAGTGGCACTGTGGAAAGCGCACGCAGATGAGTTTGTGTCATTGCCGCCAGCAGTGTCAGGGTGTGACACATCCCTCCCTGCCCTGCTCCCTGGCTTCTCCCTCCGCTGGCACCCGGGCTCTGCACAAACCCTGCCTCGCTGCCACTTCTGCGAGCCTTGGCCGCAGCTGACACCGCTCACCTCGCTGTGGGACTGCCCTGCAGACCCGGATTGTATTCCCGGCCTGGAGTGACAGAATTCCCAGCCTGCAATGACAGAACTCCCAGCCTGGAATGACAGAACTCCCAGCCTGGAATGACAGAATTCTCAGCTGTATTCCCAGCCTGGAATGACAGAATTCCCAGCCTGGAATGACACAACTCCCAGCCTGGAATGACAAAATTCCTATCCCTTTTTCCCAGCCTGGAATGACAGAATTCCCAGCCTGTATTCCCAGCCTGGAATGACAGAACTCCCAGCCCATATTTCCAGCCTGGAATGACAAAATTCCTAGGCCTTTTTCCCAGCCTGGAATGACAGAATTCCCAGCCTGTATTCGCAGCCTGGAGTGACAGAACTCCCAGCTGTATTCCCAGCCTGGAATGACAGAACTCCCAGCCTGGAATGACAACATTCCTAGCCCTTTTTCCCAGCCTGGAATGACAGAATTCCCAGCCTGTATTCTCAGCCTGGAGTGACAGAACTCCCAGCCTGCAATGACAGAATTCCCAGCTGTATTCCCGGTCTGGAGTGACAGAATTCCCAGCCTGGAATGACAGAACTCCCAGCTGTATTCCCAGCCTGGAATGACAGAACTCCCAGCCTGGAATGACAACATTCCTCGCCCTTTTTCCCAGCCTGGAATGACAGAATTCCCAGCCTGTATTCTCAGCCTGGAGTGACAGAATTCCCAGCCTGGAATGACAGAATTCCCAGCTGTATTCTCAGCCTGGAGTGACAGAACTCCCAGCCCATATTCCCAGCCTGGAATGACAGAATTCCCAGCTGTGTTCACAGCCTGAAATGACAGAATTCCCAGCCCATATTCCCAGTCTGGAATGACAGAATTCCCAGCTGCATTCCCAGCCCAGAGTGACGGCATTCCCAGCCCGGCCCCTGTCACTCCCCAGCCCCGCAAGGCGCTGCAGCTGCAGGACAATGGCCGTGGCCACAACAATCAGCCCCTTCTTGCCCAGGATTTGCATCCTCGGGATGACCGTGGGGTGGGAGGGGCTCCCAGGATCCCCCAGGATCCCCCAGTCCCCCATCCATGTCTGTACTGGTCTGGGCCACCTGCCCACAGATGATGGGGGGACACCTGGGGACAGGGTTGGGGACACCTGGGGATATTTGGGACAGCACCAGGGACACTTGAGGACACCTAGAGACACCTGAGGACATCAAAACCAGCACTGCCAACACCTGGTGACATCGGGGACGGGTGAGGGACACCTGGACAGGGTTTGGGGACATCTGGGGATGTTGGGAATAGCACTGAAGACACCTGGGGACATCCAAACCAGCACTGGGGACATCGGGGACAGGGTGAGGGACACCTGGACAGGGTTTGGGGACACCTGGGAATGTTGGGAACAGCACTGAAGACACCTGGGGACATCCAAACCAGCACTGGGGACATCAGGGACAGGGTGAGGGACACCTGGACAGGGTTTGGGGACACCTGGGAATGTTGGGGACAGGGCTGGGGACACCCAGAGATACCGGGACCAGGACTGTGGACACGTGGGGTCATCAGGACCAGGGCTGGGGACATTGAGGGACATCAGGGACAGGGTTAGGGACACCAGGACCAGGGCAGAGGACACCTGGGGACAGGCTGGGGGACACCTGGACAGGGCTGGGGACACTGTGGACAGCAGTGGGGACACCTGGGGACATCAAAACCAGCTGACAACACCCGGGGACATCAGGGACAGGGTTAGGGACACCAGGACCAGGGTTGAGGACACCTGGGGACATTGGGGATGGGATTGAGGGGGGTCTAAGGGACACCAAGACCGAGGCTGGGGCACCTGAGGACACTCTGGGGACAGGGTTGGGGACACCTGGACTATCAAAACCAGCCCTGGGGAAACCTGGGGACACCAGGACCAGGGCTGGGAACACCTGGGGACATTGGGAATGGGGTTGAGAGGGTCTAAGGGACACCTGGACAGGGTTTGGGGACACCTGGGGACCTTGGGAGCAGATCTGGGGACAGCTGGGATGACGTGGAGGAGGAGAGCATTGAGGTGCCTTCCAAGCCCAACCATTCCAGGATTCTGGAAGCTTCTGGTTTGTACTGGGACGAGGTGTGGCCAGCCCAGGGGAGGTGACAGCGTTTCCTGCCCCAGCATCCTCCTCACCTTCGTTTCACTCACCTAAAATTCACTTTTGGGGCTTCTTTGCCTGGAAAAACTGCCCCTTCTGGGTGGATCTGCTTTTCTCCAGGCTTTTATTTGAATTATTCAATATTTTTTGTTTCTGAAATTTAAACTGGAATAGTTCTGCCTCTGAGAAGGAATGGTCATTCCTGAGATATTCATCTCCAGTTGGAAAAGCATTTCCTTTGGCCAAGCTAAATCCCCTTTTTTTTTGTCAACAAAATTCCATTTCCATGAATCACGATTGGGATTTGTTTTTTTTTTTTTTCCTTTGGTCATTAGCACCCATTTTCATAATTTGCAGATGCAGCACAAGAAGAAAGAGTAAAAAGCAGCCACAGCAGGTCCTGGGGAGCTGAGAAACTCAAGGCCAGGCAAAACTTACAACATCAGGTCCTCCAGAAGCTTCAGATTGGCCAAAAAGCTATTGGAACATGAGCAGAAGAACTCCAGAAAGCTGCATTTATTTCCCAAATATCATCTCAGAGGTGAGGGAGCCTTTTAATTGCACTCTCCAGACTCCCAGCATCAACAAACCCAGGGCTTCACTGGGAGGAACTCTCTCATTCCAATTAAAAGTGATTTTTTTTAAGGCCCCGGTGCTTAAGTGAGCAGTTGTTTCTACAGATAGCAAATGATTCTTAACAAGCAAAGCCTGTGGCAATAAAACAAAGAAATAAAAATAATTCACATTTTCCAGAACTTGGAGGGTGAGTCCTTATGATGTTCCCCCATCCCTCCACTCACACAGTGCACGTAAAATGCTGATATTTTCATATAATCTGAATTTATAATCATTTCTCCCAGAGAGTGATCTAGAAAAAGCCCTGTTCCAATTTGAGTTTCCTGGGCTATAATTCCCATTGTGGACCACGCGTGGAATTCCTACAGAGTAGATTTTGCTCCAAATTTCCTTTTTTTTTTCTGCCTAAAAAGCAGGATAAACTCAGGATAAAGCAGCAGCAGCCCGGCTGTGCCCCGAGATGGGCTCAGCTAGGAAAAAAAATCTTCTTTTTTCACCCAATCCCTCTTCTTCCAGCATCCCCTGAGTCATGGGAATGCTGCAAATAAAGCTGAGCTCCAGCAGCAAGCAGAGTTCATTTCAGATGGCTCATGTGAAAACAACCCAGCTAATTATGCTGCAGTAATTACCTGAAAATTATATGTATGTTGTTTTTCCACCAGTCAATAGTGCTATTTTTGAACTTCTCATTGTTCTCATGGCCTGCTGGAGTCACATTGTCTCGAAATCCTCTTTTTTTGGCTCATCACTCACTCACCTCTGCGCTGGCGAGGGTTTTTCAGGGGAAGTTTCACCTGCAGCATTTGCTCTGCAGCTCAGATCCTCACCTGTGCTGCACTTCAGAAAATATTTCCATTTTAGTGGTCTTTCCAATAAGGATTACCAGATTCTGACTCAACATCCCATCAAGAGTTCCTCCTGAAAAAAACAAAAAATGAAACATCAAAATCCTGGAAATTCATGGATTCCTGACTGGGATCATCCTGATTTGGAAAAGTTCCATTTCCTTCAGCTCAGATCTTCACCTGAGAAAATATCTCCATTTTAATCATCTCTTAAATAAGAATTATGAGATTCTGACTCAACATCCCATCAAGATTTCCTCCTGCACATCAAAAATCCTAAAAATTTGTGGACCCCTGACTGGGATCATCCTGATTTGGAAGAGTTCCATTTCCTTCAGCTCAGATCTTCACCTGAGAAAATATTTCCATTATAATGGTCTTTCCAATAAGGATTACAGGATTCTGACTCAACATCCCACCAAGATTTACTCCTGCACATCAAAAATCCTAAAAATTTGGGGATCCCTGACTGGGATCATCCTGATTTGGAAAAGCTCCTTTTCCTTCAGCTCAGATCCTCACCTGTGCTGCATTTCAGAAAATATTTCCATTTTAATAGTCTCTTAAATAAGAATTGTGAGATTCTACTCAACACCCCATCAAGATTTCCTCCTGAAAAATCAAAAAATGAAACCTCAAAATCCTGGAAATTCATGGATCCCTTACTGGGATCATCCTGACTTGGAAGAGTTCCATTTCCTTCAGCTCAGATCCTCACCTGAGAAAATATTTCCCTTTTAATGGTCTTTCCAGTAAGAATTACAAGATCCTGACTCAACATCCCATCAAGATTTCGTCCTGCAGATGAAAAATCCTGGAAATTCGTGGATTCCTGGCTGTGCTCATCCTGATCTTGAAAAGTTCCCTTTCCTTCAGCTCAGATCTTCCCCTGTGCTGCATTTCCAGAAAATATTTCCACTGGAATGATCTTTCAAATAAGGATTACGGGGTTCTGACTCAAGATCCCATCATTTCCTCCTTCCCATCAAAAATCCTGAAAGATTCCTGGATTCCTGATCGGGATCATCCTGATTTGGAAGAGTTCCATTTCCCCCCCTGCCCTGGGTGGGGCTTGTCTGGTTTTATTTCTCCCAAGAGCCACCAATAAAAGCAGCTGAGTGTCACACCCCGCTCCCAGGAAGGGAATGCTGTCGGGCAGCAAGGCTGGGAAAACAGGAGGCAGGAATTCTTGGATCAATCCCAAAAATCTCCTGCCGTATTCCCCGAGTTTGCCCAAATCCGTGGGGTGGGATGCGCTCGGAACAACTCCTCGGGGAAAGGAAGATGCTGCTGATGAAAGGTGTCTCCCCGGACTGCTGAGAGGAAATTAATTAACGTTTGGAAAAGCACTTTGAGATTCTTGGATGAAAGATGCTGGAGCTGGAATGCTGGCAACACTGAAATAAGTTTGGAATAACGTTAATATTTATTGCACGCAGCGCTTTCATCTTCAAAGCTCTTTACCAACATCAATGAGTTAACAAAGAAAATACTAATAAAGATTATATTTACCCATTAAATTACCCTCCCAAAGCACGCGTAAACAGAGCTGCCTCCAGTTAAAAAACAGCATTTAAAAAAAAGCTGAACCCCAGCTCCAGTGCCAGGCACTAAATCCCTGGTGGGGCTGTCCATGGAAAACCGACTTGGAACCGGGAATTCTTATTTATATTCTGAACGAGGAACTGCTCGTTTATGTTTTTAATGAGGAATTATTAGTTTAATAATTTTGATTTCTAATGAGGTTGATTGGACCCTAGGCCTAAGCCACCACAGTCAGGGTGAAAAATCAGGATGGCAAAGGGGGAAGGAAGAGCAGTGCTTGTGGTGAGCAGGAATTCCAGAATCCCTGAGGCTGGAAAAGCCCTCCAAGGTCATCGAGTCCCAAAAATTACCCTCCCAAAAAAACATAAACAGAGCTGCCTCCAGTGAAAAAATAGCATTAAAAGAAAAGCTGAGCCCCCACTCCAGTGTCAGGCACTAAATCCCTGGCGGGGCTGTCCATGGAAAACCCACTTGAAACGACGAATTATTAGTTTATATTTTTAACAATGAATTATCATTTTATGCTTTTAATGAGGCTAATTGACCCCTAGGCCTAATCCAGCTCTTCTGGGAATGTATCACCCACAGCCAGGGTGGAAAATCAGGATGGCAAAGGGGGAAGGAAGAGCAGTGCTTGTGGTGAGCCGGAATTCCAGAATCCCTGAGGCTGGAAAAGCCCTCCAAGGTCATCGAGTCCCAGAAATTACCCTCCAAAATTACCCTCCAGTTAAAAAAATTGTATTAAAAGAAAAGCTGAGCCCCAGCTCCAGTATCAGGCACTAAACCCCTGGTGGGGCTGTCCGTGGAAAACCAACTTGGAAGTAGGAATTATTAGTTTACACTTTGAACAAAGAATTTTTAATTTATATTTTTTATGAGGAATTATCATTTTATACTTTTAATGAGGCTAATTGACCCCTAGGCCTAATCCAGCTCTTCTGGGAATGTATCACCCACAGCCGGGGTGGAAAATCAGGATGGCAGAGGGGGAAGGAAGAGCAGTGCTTGTGGTGAGCAGGAATTCCAGAATCCCTGAGGCTGGAAAAGCCCTCCAAGGTCATCGAGTCCAGGCTGTGCCCCATCCCCACTTTGTCACCTGAGTGCCACATCCAGAATTCCTTGGACACCTGGGACGATGAGGAGAGCTTTGAGGTGCCTTCCAAGCCAGACCATTCCAGGACTCTGGAAGCTGAGCATCCAGGGCTGAGCTCCAGACCTCCCCGAGCTGGCACTTCCAGGAGGAGGAGGAGGACGTTTGGGTTTGTTGTGTCTTTGGGATAAACTCCAGGGAAGGCAGGAACGCTCTGTTCCGCGGGAAGAAGAGGTGGAACCCCGGGGGAGCTCCCAGACTAAACCACCCCAAGGAATCGCTCTCTCCCTTTCGATTTGGAAGTCAATCCCTGCTGGCACAGGCGCAGCTCTGCCATTATCACTGGGAAGCTGTGCCCAGCAATTTACTGGAAAACCAGGAAAGGAGAGAGCACTTCCAAGTGCATTATCTGCATTGATTGCAAACACGCACAGGGCAGCCCGGGCCCCCTCCCTTGGGCTCACCTCCCCTCCCCCAGCTGGGAAGATAAAGAAATCAAGATAAGTAAATCAAGATAAATAAATCAAGATAAATAAATCAAGATAAATAAATAAATCAAGATAAATAAATAAATCAAGATAAATAAATAAAACCGGGGAAGAGCATTCTGTTGTGATTTCCTCCCCCACAACCCTGATTTATCCCAAATCCCACCCGTTTCCATCGGTCTCCGTGGCGCTGGTGCACTCGGATGCTTTCCAGCACATAATGGGCCGGGATGGATTTTTCAGAAGCCCGCGGTGCTCTGCTGGGGCTCTGGAGGTCACTCTGGGCAGCCCATCGATGCTCAGCAGGAATGCCTCTCGTGCACACCAGCCCGGGCCCTGGCTCGCCAGATGTGCGTGCCACGAACCCAGAGCCCTGCCCCGGCTTTTTCCAGGCTCGCCGTGGAAAACACCACATTATCTGGGAAGCGTTTTGTGGATCTGCTCAGGACTGGGGCAGTTCCTCCAGAGCTGGCTGGAGGCTTTACAAACCCAGCCTCACATTCAAGCGCCCCCACTTAATCCCCTCCCCAGCCCCGGCCAGGCAGAGCTTCAAATATGTTTCGTTTTGGAGAGAAATCAAATGTTACCTTTGGGAAATACGCTTATTATTAGCATTAGACACGGCTTTTGGGCTCCTTCCAGGAACTTTGCTGAGTTACAGGCGTTTTGTTCCCGGCTTTTCTTTGTGCCCTGGATTTCTGGGCAGGCAGCGGGGCTGAGCCGTGCTGCTGCCATCACGGGGGTTTGCAAAAGTATTTCATTAAAATATTATTTAAAGTATTTTAATAAAAGTATGAAGTGATAATTCATCATTAAAAATATAATTCGGTTCTTCTCCTGATGCCCCCGGGCTGGCTGGGAGCCAGCGAGGAGCAGATCACCTCTGCTGAGGAAAAAAGCTCAGCAGCTCCTGTTACGTGTTAGAGTCTAAGTTTTGGTGCTGTATTTATGTTATAGTCTAAGGGTTTTTACTTAGTTGTGTTATGATATATAAATTTATTGTATTTTAATTTATAAGATACATAATATTCCTATATTTGCAAATATTTTATAATTATGTGTTGTTTATGTATTATTTCTATAATTATAATAACATTATTATTACATATTGTTTACATCTATGAATATAATATTTATATATTTATACCTTTACAATATTTCTATTTATAATATTTATATAAATATTATAATACATGCTATAATATAATATTTTATAAATATAGATATATATTTATAATATTTATACAATACATATTTATAATATTTATACAGTATTGTATTTTAATTTTTCTTTATTTTTGTACTTATTTAATTTTGTCTCTTTTAAATTTTTTAATTTTAATATTTTTATTTAGTATAATGTGCTTTTATGTCACGTTTTTAATGTTTTTATTTTTTATTTTAAGTTATAAATGTATATTTTTAGTGTTTAAGTTTAGAAAGTTTTTTTGAGGTTTTATAATAAATTTTGTGTTTAAGTTTTAGTTTATAGGTTTAAAATTTGAGGAGTTTTTTGCACTTTAGATTTTAATTTTTTTTTAAATTTAAGTTAAGCAAAGCGCTTCAACGAAGGGCAGACTGACAGCCAGACAAGCAGCCAAGGTCCTTTCCTCCCCGTGTGATCTCTCCATAACCCTCCATTTATTTCTCCCCTAGATCAACAGGTTCCTCTGTATTTGTCATTGTCAGCTCTGGGCACAAAGAGCCTTTTGTCCGAGCTCTGACCCAAACCCTCCGGAGCCTCTCCTGCCCTCGCTGGCCCTGCGCTCTCGCACCCGCTGCTGGCTGCCCCGCACAGCCGTGACCCCCAGGGGACACCAGGGTGACAGTGTCCCCTGCTGCAGCGTCCCCTGCTCCGACACCAGCGTGACAACATCCCCTGCTCCGACACCAGTGTGGCAGCGTCCCCTGCTGCAGCATCCCCTGCTCTGACACCAGTGTCCCCTGCTCCGACACCAGCGTGACAGCATCCCCTGCTCTAACACCAGTGTCCCCTGCTCTGACACCAGTGTGATAGCATCCCCTGCCCCGACACCAGCGTGACAGCGTCCCCTGCTCCGACACCAGTGTCCCCTGCTCCGACACCAGTGTGACAGCGTCCCCTGCTCCGACACCAGTGTGACAGTGTCCCCTGCTCCAACACCAGCATCCCCTGCATCCCCTGCTCCGACACCAGTGTCCCCTGCTCTGACACCAGTGTGACAGCGTCCCCTGCTCCAACACGACACCAGCATCCCCTGCTCTGACACCAGTGTGACAGCATCCCCTGCTCCAACACGACACCAGCGTCCCCTGCTCCGACACCAGTGTGACTGTGTCCCCTGCTCTGACACCAGCATCCCCTGCTCTGACACCAGTGTGACAGCGTCCCCTGCTCCGACACGACACCAGCATCCCCTGCTCTGACACCTGCACTTTCCCTGCTGCAGCACCGGCCAGCAAAAAACAAATTCCTGCACCTGATCTGCTCCAGAGCTCCTGCCTGGATCCTGCCTGGGGTCACCAGCAGCTCCCGACACTCCTGAGGATGCCTCAGGTTTGGCTTTTCTATTTCTCACACTCTGTGCTGCTTTAGTGTGTGGGGCTGGGTTCACATCAGGGGATGCTGAGCTCTGCACAGAGCAGGGACACAAAACAATTCCTGCTCCAGCTGGGCACCAAGGACAAATGAGCCAAAGCTCAGCCCAGGAGCACAAACAGCGTGGGCTGCAGAGAGGAAAACAAGCAGGGTGGGAGTGCCTGGGCTAAAGCTGGAACGGGACAATGAACTGCAAGGTGCAAATGGAGCAGAGCTGAGCCAGGGGAGAGACCCCGGCAGCGCTCGTGCATTTTGGGACCATTTGGGTTCATCTTGGGGCAGCCCTGGCTGGGCTCTGGTGCTGCCCAAGGTGGATCCATGGAGGAGATGCTTTGGATGAATCCCTGCTTTATTCTGTAGCTCTGCCCAGCCTCTGCTCCAGCTCAGCCCAAGGCATCGCTCTTGTACCTCACGATCAGTGTGGGGCAGCTCCCCCAGCTCCTCTGAGTGTCCCAGCAGGATTCCTGCCCCTGCTGCTCCGCCCTGCCGCATCCATGGATGTCCCAGGAATGCCTCGCTGAGGGACAAGCACCAGCCAAGGAGGAGAAGTCATTGATCTGCCCTGAAATTCTCCCAATTCCCTGGGATTTGTCACCACCTTGCTCTCAAGCTGCCTGATTAGGAAGGGTGGGAGAAGCTGCTGCTGCCTTGGAGGGACCTTGTGAGGAACATCCTGCAGTTCCCACGGGCTGGAGAGAGTTCTCAGCCTGGAGCTGCCGCTTGTTCTGCACCGCCACAGAAACCCTTTTGTTTTCCCATGAAAGCAGCTCGGGAGCCAAATTCCTACCTGTCTCCTGCAGGGTGTGTCCTTGCCACATCACAGGACAGGGTTTTGCTCCAGTAACCCTGCCCTGGAACCTCGAGGGTGGCTTAGGGCTGCCGAGGAGAAGGGGAACCAATTTTTTGGGTTATTATTTCACTTCTCTCATCAAAGATTTGCGTTGACAAATGTTTTTCCCAGAGCCTGGGAGGGGGTGGGATTGGTTTCACTTTCCTGGGTGTTCAGGGGCTGTGAAAGCTCAGCCTCGCCCTTTGCTGCTGCTCCAGGAGAGGGAGGAGAAGGGGAGGAACTTCTTATCTGCCCCTGGAGCCCTTATCTGAGCCGGCCAGCTGGGCAAATTTGGGACAGCAGGAGGGCCAGGACGAGGGGAGGACAGACAGCATCTGCAAGGAGATGAAACTGTGAGAGAAAAAGGGGTTTCTGCACCCAGAACGCCTCTTGTCACACCCAAAACCCCTCTTGTGCCACCCCAAACGCCCTTGGGACACCCAACACCCCTCTTGTGCCACCCCAAATGCCCCTTGGGACACCCAACACCCCTCTTGTGCCACCCCAAATGCCCCTTGGGACACCCAAACCCCCTCTTGTGCCACCCCAAACGCCCTTGGGACACCCAAACCCCCTCTTGTGCCACCCCAAATGCCCCTTGGGACACCCAACACCCCTCTTGTGCCACCCCAAATGCCCCTTGGGACACCCAACACCCCTCTTGTGCCACCCCAAATGCCCCTTGGGACACCCAAAACGCCCCCCATGATGCCTGAAATGCTTCTTGTGCCACCCCAAACCCCTCCTGGGACACCCGAAATGCTTCTTGTGCCAGCCCCTGCTGCAGACCCGGGGTCAGAGGGAGAAGAGAGCAGCACTGCCCGGCCTGGCTGTGCCCTCAGCAGGGCAGGGTGGCACCTGGGGTGTCACCACGGGCTGGTGGCCCTCGGGCTCTGCAGCAGCACTGAAATATCTCCAAAAAAAAACCAAAAAACCTCAGCCAGGATTTGTTCTTGCTAGTGCCACAAACCTCCCCTAACACGGCGTTTGTGCCCCAAAATTTCAGCCTGGGGAAGAGAAGGAGGCTCCTGGCAGAGCCCAAAGATGCTCCAGGAGGGGGACTTGGGGGGACAGGACACAGGGAACGGCTTCCCACTCCAGAGGGCAGGGAGGGACGGGATTTTGGGAAGGGATTGTTCCCTGGGAGCGTGGCAGGGGCTGGGATGGAATTCCCAGAGCAGCTGGGGCTGCCCCTGGATCCCTGGAGGCACCCAAGGCTGGAGCAGCCTGGGACAGGGGAAGGTGTCCCTGCCGTGGCACTGGATGGCACTGAAGGTCCCTCCAGGTCCAATCCTTCCAGAATTCCATGATAATTCTGGCTTCGAGCTGCTCAGCATGGCTTTGGGGCAGCACAGTTTAAGGCTGGAGAGACCTCAGACAGAGCCACCACCCAAGGTCCAGGACCAAACCATCCGTCATTCCTAACACATGGAAAAAAGAAAAAAAAAATCAAAGAAAAAAGAAAAAGAACAAAAAACCCCCAAAACAAACAAAACAAAAAACCCAAAAAAAGCAAAAATGAAAAAAAAAAAAAAAACTAACAAAAAAAACCAACCAAAAAAACCACCAAAAAAAAAAAAAAAAAAAAACAAAACCAAAACAAAACAAAATAAAAAACCCCAGGTAGAAATGTGATGACAGAATTTCCTCCGGAGCCTCTGCTACATGAAAATGAACAGTAAAGCTTTTAATTTAGCTGAGATTTCAGTCCGAAGAGAAAGACGTACAATTTGTTCAGGATGAGTTGACAGATGGGAAAATTAAGTCCTCCCTTATTGTTCCATTTGCTGGATGCAAAAAAAAAACCAAAAAAAAAAAAACAAAACAAAAAAAAAACTTAACACTTTAACACTTGCAGAGGACTCGGAGGATGGGAAGAGCTGGGGAATATCAGCAGTCTGGGCAAAGACAGCAGTGGCTGGGGCTGGTCCTGGGAGGTGCCACGTGCCTCCAGCCTCCCCAAAAATCAGCTTCTCCCTGGGCACTCCCCAGCCACCTCCCTGTGGGCAAGCCAAGGAATAAAGGGGTGAATTTAGCATTAGACCAAAAGAGCAGAATTACACAAGATCCCTTCTGTTTGATGCCTCCACCCAGAGAACTCTTTCAAAACAGTAACTTCTCTCTTCCAGTTGGATTTTCTTTTTTTTTTTTTTTTTCTTTTCTTTTTTTAAGCTGGAAGCCTTGAGCTAAAATCTCTTTCTTCTCTCTGCTAATAAAGACAGACCGTCAGCGCTGCTTTTTCCCTTCCCGTTGAAGATGTCCTGCAGTTTTCTCCCGTCTGGGGACCCAAAATTCTTTCAAATGATACCAAGGAATAATTGGCACCTCTTGGCCAAAACTGCTGTGGAGTGGCTGCTCCCGAGCTCACATCTGGGCTCTCCCAAACAATAAATTACGGATCAATGGCACATCCTGGAGCAGCCTGGAGGCCAAGTTCCCCTCTGGGAAGCGGGGTTACGAGGGACCTGCTGGACCAGCGATGTTCCCATAGGGCCAAGGAGAAATCAGCTGGAAAATGATGGCCAGGAAGGGGGTTTAAAATTAAAAAGGGGTTTAAATTTTTTAAAAATGGGTTTAAAACAAAAAAAAAACCAGTCAAGCGGCAGCGATATCCCATTGTTGCTGTGGTTGGAAGGGCTGGGTCGGGTTGGAGGGCTCAGGACACCGTGTCCCTCCCCAGCTGAGGGGTTGGGTGGTGGTTATTCATTAATTGGGTTTGTTCCTCTTTATCAGCCGGGCAGGCGCAGCCCGTTCTGCCCTGCTCCCCTGGGAGGGCTCTGGGGCAAAACCCGAGGAGCCGCGGAGCCAGCCCGTCCCGGGAGCCCCGGGAAGCCCGGGAACACCGCCACGGCTATTCCCGGCTGCGGCCCCAGCTCCCCAACCCGCGGGCGCTGCAGCAGGGACCCTCCGGGAACCGTCAGGCTGGAAAATCCCTCCCTGAAGGGTCCGGGCACCAGCCCCGCAGCGCCAGCCGCGTCCCCGCTGCCCGTCCCGGTCTGAAAGGACAGGCGTGTCTGCTGAGGAGGGCAGGAGCCGCCCCTGAAATGGAAAATGGACACCCCCTCCCCCTGAATGATGGTCATTTTGAAATTAGGGGGCTCTCAGGCGAAGATGTGGGAGGAGGAATAGCAGTTCTTTATCAGGAAAAATTAAAAAAATAAAATTATAATTATAATTATATTTTTTAAAAAATTAAATTTAAATTAAAATAAAATTAAAAATATAAATAAAAATTTGAATTTAAATTTAAAATAAAATTGAAAATAAAAATAAAAATAAAAAATTAAAAACAAAAATTAAAAATTAAAAATGAAATTAGAAATAAAACTAAAAAATTAAAAATAAAATTAAAAATTTAAAATTAAAAATAAAATTAAAAATAAAATATAATTTAAAATAAAATTTAAAATAAAATTTAAAATAAAATTTAAAATAAAATTTAAAATAAAATTTAAAATAAAATTTAAAATAAAATTTAAAATAAAATTTAAAATAAAATTTAAAATAAAATTTAAAATGCAGTAATACAAAGCAACATTGCCAGAGTCAGAGCAGGAGCTGGCCCCTGTGGCTCAGGGTGGTGCACAGTGCCATTCCACGGTGGCTCAGCCCTCCTGCGGGGCCAGCTGTGCTTCTGCTGCAGCAGGGATCCTGGACAAGGCTGGAGTTTTCCTCTGGAGCTCCAGGGCTGCTGGAGATGGGCCTGGAATTCCTCTGGGAATGCAGGGAGAAGAGAGCTGCTCCTCTGGGAATGCGGGGCAGGAGAAAGCTGCTCCTCTGGGAATGCGGGGCAGGAGAAAGCTGCTCCTCTGGGAATGCAGTGGGAGTGGCTGTCTCTGGTGTCCCAAAGTCAGATTCTACCCAGGCAGGAATTCTTGGCTCCTCCCCTGGGTGCAGCATCTCCCCATGGGATGATGGAATTGTATCAGCCATGCAGGGACACTCACTGGCCATGATAATTAATAGATAATTAATAATTAATGGCCCATGAACAGCAGAGATCTCCCGGAGGGAGGATGGGCTGTGGGAGAGATGAAGAAAGCTGCCCCATGAGCAGAGGAGAACTGCCCCGGCTCTGGCAGATGGGGACAGAGCACACACCCCCAGCACACCCTGCGTGTCCAGCCTCAGCAGCGCCACATTCCCACAGGGATGTCCCAGGAGGACAGTTGCTCATGGGGACACTGGATGACCTCATTCCCTTGGGATCATCCCAGGAACTCGGCGGCCTCAGAAGGAAAACCTCACTGCAGGTACCAGGGAGCTCTCCGAGGCTCAGCCCTCCATCCCATCTCAGCTCCTTTAGGCAAATCCCCATCTGCACTTCCAGCCTTTTCCCTCTTTTCAACCACTTCATTCCCTGTGGACGTTTCCTGGGAGAAGATAAAGCCAGAAAACCAAACCAGTTTAAGCCCAGCCCCTCGTTTGCCCGAAGCCGAGCGGAGGGAGCTCGCGGCGCCTGGCTGTGATTTGCCACATCTGTTATTTCCACGCCTTGTTCCGCTGCCAAGAGCTCCCTGGAAGGTGTTCCGTAGCCCCCGGTGCCACGGAGCCCAGCGTGCTGCCGCAGCCGGGAGCCCCCGAGAGCTCTGCAGCCCCAATCCCAGCCGGGGCTTTTGTTCCTGAGCGTCTTCGGACACGAAGGTCACGCGGGGCGTGGATGCTCCTGTCAGGGGCAGGCGCAATGGACAAGTTCGTGGAACCCTGGAATTCTGGAACCGTCCTCTTCCGTGGGCAGGGACTCCTTCCACCAGCCCAGGCTGCTCCAAGCCCTGTCCAGCCTGGCCTTGGGAACATCCAGGGGCGGCCGCAGCTTCTCCGGGAATTCCATCCCAGCCCCTCCCCACCCTCCCAGGGAACAACCCCTTCCCAAAATCCCACCCGAATCTCCCATATTCCAATTGGAAGCCATTCCCTGTGTCCTGTCCCTCCATCCCTCGTCCCCAGTCCCTCTCCAGCTCTCCTGGAAGGGCTCTGAGATATTCCAGAACCTTCTCTTCTCCAGGCTGGACAATGCCAGCTCTCCCTGGAGAGCCCTGCAGAGGAGCCTCGCCCACCTGGGAGCAGGAATTTGGTTGTGGCAGAGCTTTGCTGTGCCAGGAGCAGATTTCCTGGGACGCTCCACAGCTCTGCCACGGGCGAGACGCCGAGAACTTTGGAAATTTCCAGCCTGGCACAGCTCAAAAGGCAAGGCTCCTGCTCCTTCTCCCAGGTCAGAGACTCTGTGAGCAGTTTCTAATTTGGACCACGGCTCTGGAAAACTTGATTAGAGCTGTGAAAACGGAATTTTTATTGGGGAGAGCGGAGCTCTTGCCAAGGTTTGTTTTTCAAGGGAGTGAGACCTAATCCTAGAAGTGGTTCCAGGGCTGTGCTAGTCTGGATGCCCTTGCAGTGGATTATGGCAATCACGCAGCCAGAGCTGGGCGGGCTGGTGGTGTTTGCTTTGGCCATGTGCTGGGATGGTAACCAGCTCCAAATGTGCTCCTCAGCGTGGTGCAGACATCTCTCAATTCCATTTTCTCCTTTTTTTCCTCCCCTTTCCCTTTCATTTTTACACAATTAGCACGTTCCCAAATCCATCCTACCTGAAAACAAGGACGCCTTTAAAGCAGGCAGCAGAGCAACGGCCCCAGCTTCAGACAGAATCACCAGAGACGCGTCTCCTGCCAGCTTCCAAAGCCCAAATTCCCTCAAAACCCAGCCCAAAGCCCCTGTTCAGCTGGAAACCTTCCAGGGAATCGCACATCAGCTTCCTCCAGGGAGCCCGCAAAGGTTGTGGCGTGGAGTGACCCTCTGGAGGGAGCTTTCCATGCAGAGCCATAAACCCCGGAATGCTTGGGAAAGGAGCAAATTAAAACCTGCGAGACTTGGCAGGGCCCTGCGAGCCCCGGGCTGGGGAGGGTGACAGTAATGGCCCTTCCAGCCCAGGGCTGAGCTCCATTCCAGAGCCGGGGCAGCTCCGAAGGATTCCCAAAATGTGCTCCTGGCCTCTTTCCAAAGGGTTTTTCCTTCGGGGCAGGAGTTCTGCAGCAGCTCCCGCCCGTGCCAGGGGGTCAGGGAGGGGATCCTGCCCTCAGCTGCAGGAGTGTCCCGAGTCCTGGGACAGGAGGAGCTCCTGGAGCAGCCCAGGGGGTGACTGTGAGGGTGGGGGGACTGGAACACCCCCCTTGTGAGGGCAGCAGGAGGAGATGGAGCTGCTCAGCCTGGAGATCTCCAAAATAACATCAAACAAGGTTTTGTGATTGCGTCTAAAGGTGCAAGATCCCCAAAACAATCCCTCCAAAAGGAGCAGATCCCACAGCTTCGTTAGGAGTCAGGAGATCAAAGGGAGGGATTGTCAGCTTTTGAGGGGCCGGAAAAACCCAGGAAAATGTGGTTTAAGTTTCCAGGAAAACGTGGTTTAAGTTTCCAGGAGAATCACAGGGTTCGCTTTGCTATGTGAAAATAAAAGTGATTCCATGAGCAAGGCAGGGCTGCCCTGCTCACAACACAGCAACACACAAAAAGTCGTGTTAGCACCTGAAACTCAATCAGCTTAATTAAACCTGCCTCTCCTCACACGTGGACGCCCCTGTTTACGCACTGCTCCTTGCTGTCCTGCTCACACTCACCCCTAAACTGCTGGATTTCAGCCCGAAGGACGCCAGCCAGACACATCACTGCTCAAGTGAAATGGGTTTCCCAAAAAAATGAAGAGAAGGCAGAAGGAACCTCCAGCCAGGCAAGGACTAAACATCGCCTTGTCCTCAGCCAGACCCTGGGACAGCTGGGATTTACCCCAAGATAGATCTTTTTGGATTTGCAGGCAGCCAACAGCTCTCGGCACCCTTTGGTCACTCCTGAACCTTCCAGATCCTCCTCAGATCCTGGAGAAACACATCCAGAGTGGGCAGGATCCTGGGAATCTGCCAGCATTCCTGTGGGACCATTTTGGTCACTCCTGAACTTTCCAGATCCTCCTCAGATCCTGGAGAAACACATCCAGAGTGGGCAGGATCCTGCCAGCATTCCTGTGGGACCACGGGATCATTTTGGTCACACCTGAACCCCCCAGGTCCTCCTCAGATCCTGGAGAAACACATCCAGGGTGGGCAGGATCCTGGGAATCTGCCAGCACCCCTGTGGGACCACGGGATCATTTTGGTCACACCTGAACCTTCCAGATCCTCCTCAGATCCTGGACAAACACATCCAGGCTGGGCAGGATCCTGGGAATCTGCCAGCACCCCTGTGGGACCATTTTGGTCGCTCCTGAACCTTCCAGATCCTCCTCAGATCCTGGAGAAACACATCCAGGCTGGGCAGGATCCTGCCAGCATCCCTGTGGGACCACAGGAACATCCCCAGAGGGTCACACCAGGGCTGCGCTGGGCAAAAGCCCCTGGGGCTCGCAGGTCTGGGAGAGGAGGAGGATGGCCAGAGGACGCCCTGGGAAGGTGATGGAGCAGATCCTGCCGGGATGCATTCCCAGGGGCCGGGCGCTGGCGGCTGGGAACAGGCGGTGCAGCCTCCCGGGCACGGATCGTCCCTGAGGCGCTCAGGGATGGAAGGAAGGATGGAAGGATGGAAGGATGGGACAGCAGGGTTTATTTACCGTGGCTCTGGCACAGCGTCCGCAGGATCCTCGTGGCCACAGCGCTGATTTGGGGACTGGACAGGGGAATGAGCAGCAGAAGTGGCCGGGCTGTGTCCGAGGCACCAAGTCCAGCTGGCACCGGGGGCAGCGCCGTCCCTCGGGTCGATGCTGTCCTTGCCCTGGTGGGGGGACAGCGAGCCGGGGGCAGCGGGCAGCGCTGGCACATCCCGAGGGACGGGGACAGGGACCTCGGCAGGGCAGGTGTCGCGCCCTGGGGGCAGCCCTGGCACCTCCCGGGGCAGGAGCGCCAAAGCTCCGCTCGGTCCCAGCTCAGCCGGGCTGAGCGGCGCTGCGGCCGCCACCTCCTGGCGCCTTCCTGGAATCGGGGATTGGGGTGGGAAGGAGCTCAGAGCCCCCCCAGTGCCACCCCTGCCACGGGCAGGGACACCTGCCACATCCCAGGCTGCTCCAGCCTGGCCTTGGGCACTGCCAGGGATCCAGGGGCAGCCACAGCTGCTCTGGGAATTCCAGCCCAGCCCTCCCCACTCTCCCAGGGATCAATTCCATCCCAACATCCCATCTAAAACCCATCCACGCGGGGAACAGCAGAGGTTCGGGACACGCTCGGTGCCCAGCGGCGCAGTCCCATCCATTCCCACCCCCTGTTTCAACCTGGCCCTTGGCATCGCCGCTGGAGCCGCTCCAGAGGGCATCCCCCGGCCCCGGGAATCGCCTCCCGCCGGGAAAAGCCCCTGGAATTCAACTCCGATGGCTCCGAGCGCTCCCCAAAGCGGGGAGATCCCTGCGGGGGTTTTCCCGGGGGGTCTCCGGTGCCTGCAGCCCCCGGCAGGGCACCGCGGGCTCGGGCCGTGCGGCAGCGGGAGCCGCTCCGGCCCCGGGAGCCGCCGCGCCGCGGCCAGCGGGGCACGGCGGGAGCAGCATATGGGGCCGGGGCTGCCGAGCCGCTCCTCGGGTCCGCTCCGAAAGAGCAGCTCCATCAGCTGCGGCCAGCAGACCTTCTGCTTCCCCCCGTTCCCGATTCCTCACACACGGGCTCCTTCCTGCTTTAATTATTTAAAAGTCCTGGCTCTGGCTGTTTGTTTTCGGGGGCTGTTATCGCATTCAACTGTTTTGAGACTAAACAACAGTTTAAAAAAAAAATCTATAAAAAATTGGAAGCCTTTCCCTCATTCTGCCGGTGAAGTTTAATTCACTCTAATTATTTCATATTACTTAGACTGTAATAGTTTCATAATTTCTAGTATATTAAGCACTTAATACGTTGTGTCATTTCAAGCCGCATATTAAATTCTGCAAAGCGCATTTTAATGAGCACTAAGTGGTGGGGCAATATTAATACAACCGAATGGCTCATTTCTGTGCCCGTGGCGGGAGGCACCGCCGGGGCAGGTGGGCGCAGGGGGGCCTGGATGAAATGATGGGCTGCAGAGACACCCAGGGCACCTCCTCTGCGGGGTCACTTCTGCGAGGTGGCACCAACGCCCCCGAGAGGCACAAAATGCAAAGGGAAAGGTTCTGCCACCCCTCTGCAAGCTCCAAAATGTCCAAATGCTTCGTTCCCTCAAGCGAGGGCCTCTCAGCTCAACTCAGACCCGTAATTCACCTCCCTGGGTCACACGTCCCCTCCGTGTCCTGCACGGTGACATCCCCCTGCCCTCACCTGCCTGGGGGTGCCACCAGCCCCGCTGCTCTGCTCAGGGGCTGCTGTCACACTCGGGATGTCCTGGGCAGGGTGGCTGGGACCCGAGGAAGAATCCCAGAGTCCCAGAATGGCGGGGAAGAGGCCTTAAAGCTCATCTGGTTCCCCCCTGCCATGAGCAGGGAGCCCCCCGCTGCCCCGAGCCCCGTCCAGCCTGGCCTTGGGCACCCCAGGGATGGAGCAGGGGAGCCTTGAGAACGCTCTCTGAGACTCAGACGGACAAAAACCCCAAAAAGCTCAGCGGGGCTTCCGCCCCAAGGGTTTTTAGCCTTCATCCCACCCTACCGTGCCCACCTGCGCTGCCTGGGAGGCGCCTCCTCCCCCTCCGGGGTGGGCGATGCTGCTCCCGCTCAGCCGATCCCGAGGTCGGGATTACGGGGCGAACACGGAGCTGCAGCTCCGGCTGCGCCCACGCGGTGGCGGCCCAGGCCGCGGAACGGCCTAATGAGCCCCGCAGCTAATTAACAGCGGCTCCTTCTCCGCCGGGCTCCCGGGGCCGCCCCGCGGCGCAGCCACCCCGCGGCGGGCAGCGCAGCCCCGGCTCCTCCGCTGCCCCCTCGGCCCTGATCCCCGGGATGCTCCGGGCCCGCATCCCTTCCCCCGGTCCCGGTCCCGCGGTGCTCGCTGCATCCCCCCCGAGCCCCGGCGCTCCCCCGGTGCCGCCTCACCCCGCTCCGCTCCCCAGCCCGGCCCCGCTGCAGTGCCAGGTTATTTCTGGGCTAAAAACGGCTATTTCGGGCTAATAGGTGTGCGCGCACCTCCGCGCCCGCTCTCCGAGCTCATTAACGCGATACCTTCATGTGTGAAGCGAGCATATAAATGGGCATTAATGAGCTCCGGCTGCGCGGGGAGGAGCGGGCAGCCCGGCGGGGCGGCACCCCCGGCCCATCCCCGGCACCGGGGGACCCCCGGGCCAGCCCCACGCACCAGGCGGCTTCTTCCAGCGTGTTTTTATTAAAGAACCAAGATCGCGTACAGAGGGGGCTGTCCCCAGAGCGGGCGAGCGGTGTTGTGCCTCGGGAGTCGCGGGCCGCCCGTTAAAGTGCCGTTACATCCAGAATTGACGGGGGTGGGGGGAAAGGAAGGGAGGGGGGAGATAAATATACATCATAAATAAATAAAAATCCGACAAATACTGTACCAAGAGAATCACAGTACATTTATATCCATTGCACATAGCCACTTTTGTTTCCAGTCTGGACGAGGGTGGAAGAAGCGGACACACGGGGAGGGAGGGGGAGGCGGAGCGGGGGCCGCCCCCCGCCCTAGCGCCAGTCCGAGCAAAGCCGGGCTCCGAGTCCTCTATGTACAGGTGGCTCCTCGTGGGAATGGCTTGTGTGGGCTCTGCCCGCATGGCTTCGGGGTGGGGGCCCGGGGGGGCTCACTGGGGCAGCAGCGGCGGCTTGAAGGAGCAGTTCCCGGTGCAGTGCCGCGGGGTCAGCATCTTGCAGGAGAAGTGGTGCAGCGCGTCGTGAGCCTCTGCAAGGGACCGAGCCGTCACCCCCGCAGCCCCCCGGGCGGGGAGGGGAGGGCTCCCCCGAGACCTCCGAGACCCCTCCCCGGTACCTTTCAACTTCTGCTGGATGGCGTAGCGCGCTTTCCGCTCCTGGTCCAGCTCGTTGCACAGCGTGTCTGCGGGGGCAGCGGCGCTGACGGGGCTGAGCCCGCCCCGGGGGCGCCGAGGGCAGGGGCACCGGGGAACCGGGGGACCGGGGGACGGGGGCGCGAAGCCGGGCGCGGCTTTCCCGGCTCGCCAGGTAAATCGTTTCACGGCCCGGGTTTTTAATTTGGCCCGAGTGGAAGCGGTTGCGGGAGCGGAGGTTCGTTCGCTGCCGTGGGAGCGATGATGCCTCGCAGGCGTTCGCGGGGCAGCTCGGAATCGCGAGGGGAGGTGGAGGGCAAGAAAAGGTGCAGAATGGAACAAAAGCGAAAACAAAACGAAACAAAAAACCCAAACAAAACCAACAACAAACACAAACAAAACCAAAGCAACAAAACGAAAATAACGCCAAACAAAAAACCAAACAAACAAAACAAAAAAAATCAAACTGAAAACCCCTCGGCCAATCAAACAAAAAAGCAGAAATAAATAAAATAAAATAAAATTTTTTTAAGGGAAATAAAATAAATAAAACAAAACCAAAAGTACTGATGGGCTCGGCCTCACCTCGCACGATCTGCAGCTGCTGCACCATCTCCTCCCGGTAGGCCAGCTCCCGCTTCATCTGGTCCTGGAAGTTATCTGTGGGGCCGGGGTCAGCGCCGCGCCCGGGGCGGGAGCCGCTGCCCGGCCGGGCCGGGGCGTGGGCAGGGGATGGGGCACCGGTACCTTTCAGGCTCTGGAAGTCCCTCTCCAGCTTTTTCCTCAGCTCCATTTGCTCCAGGACCAGTTTTTGTAACTCATCTGTTTAAAAATACACGGCGGGGTTGAGGGGAGCCCGCACTTTTCCATCTGGAGGCGGCTCAGCGCGGCGCTAATCGCATTACGTTACATTAATCACAGGAGTTAATCACTCCTGCACAAAACACAAATACCTCGAGCCGCGGGGACAGGCCGGGGGGTGTCGCGACCCCCGCCCCGCACCCCGAGCCCCGCTCGGGGCCGCGCCCCCGCCTCACCTCGGGCCAGGTTCTCGATGTCCTTCTCCACCAGCTGCGTCCCGGTGACATCCATGGCGAGCCCTTCCTCGCCTGCGGGGGCCAGAGCGGCGTCAGCCCCGCCGGGGGGGCCCCGCGGAGGGGCCGCGCATCGCCCCGCGGAGCGGTGCTTACCTCTGTCGGTATTTACAGGGCTGGGATGAGAGACATTCCTTTGGTCCTGATAGGATTTTCTGCCCTCTAAATCCTCCGCCGCGGAGTGATTGTCTTCTTTATCTTGCTCTTAAAGTTAATAAACCGATTTTCGACCGTAAGCAATGAAAGTATGGTCCTGATATATCCTTAATTACATAATTACGGACAAAGCCCTCGATAAAAACCTTCTTAGCGGACATCCTAATCGCTTTGCCGTTGGAAAGTAGCTTGCGGGCAGGAGCTTGGCCCCGCCGGCCCATCCCCGCCGCACCGGCCGCGGCCCCGGCGGCATCCCCGGGCCCGGGGTGGGGAGGATCGGCCCCGTTCCCCGCCCGGATCCCGTTTGTTTCGGGGATTCCCGTTTGTTTTCTCTCCCGAAAGCCCCCAAACGAAAGCGGCCCCCCGGCGGCCCCCCCCCGGGGCTGAGCCCTCGGTGCGCAGCCCGGCCCGCGTTACCCTTCGCCTCGGGGGTGCAGAGGAAGGCGGCGGGGGCTCCCAGGGAGGCTGCGGGCTTCAGCGGCTGCAGGAGCTCCCCCCTCTCGGCCGCGAACACCTACGAGAGAGCGAGTCAGGAGCGCGGCCGGGCCCCGCGGGGACCCCCGAGGGCAGCTCCCCCCCTCCGGCCCCGCACCTCGTAGGCGCCGCCGCTGCTGCCGCTGCGCTCGGGGCTGCCCTCCGGGGCCGGGCCGCCCTCCTGCGCGCCCGCCTCGCCCGTCTTCTCCTCGGGCCCCTCGGCCCCGGCGGGCGGCGGCGGCTCCTCGGGCCCGGCCAGCAGCCGCGGCGGCGGCGGCTCCCGGCCCTCGGCGGGGGCCACGGCGGGCACGGCGGCGGCTTCCTCCTCCTCGTCCTCCGGGAAGCGGTTGGACTCCACGTCCACCTCGGGCTCCTCGGCCGTGTCGCCGCCGGGGGACAGCGAGCGGTAGCTGGAGCTGCCCTCGCTGAGGAAGTCCGGCGAGAGGTAACCGGGCCCGCGGGGGCCCGCGCCGCCGAACGCCTCGCGGGTGCCGTAGAGCTTGGCGATGCTCTCGGCGTCCTTCACCACCGGGCGGAAGGCGGACAGGTAGCTGCCCTTCCTGGGCAGCGGCAGCGGGGCGAGCAGCGCCTCGTCCCCGGAGCGCTCCTCCTCGCCCGCCGCCCGCGACAGGGCGCTGGGGCAGCGCTCGCCCTCGGCGCCCGCGCCCTCCTGCGGGGTGGCGCTGCTCCGGCCGCTGCCCGAGGGCTCCGAGCCCTCCAGCTCCCCGTGCCGCCCCGCCAGCCCCGCCGGCTCGGCCGCCGCCGCCGCCGCCGCCGCCGCTGCCGCCACCACCACGGCGGTGGCGGCCGCCTTGGCCGGGCTCTGCGCGGGGTAGGGCGGCACGGGCAGGCTGCCGGCGGCCGGCCAGAACACGGGGAACGAGGGGTACACGCCGGTGTCCTTGGCGGCGCCGGGCTGGTGCGGCGGCTGGGCCGGCTGGTGCGGGTGGGGGTGCGGGGGTCCCCAGAACATGCCGGGGGGCAGCGCGCCGCCCTTGCCCGCCTCGCCGCCCCCCGCGCCGCCCAGCGCCTCCTCCTGCTTCTTGGGGCACAGTCCGAACGCGGCGGCGGGGAAGCCGTAGGGGTGCGGGAAGAGCGGCGGCGGCAGCTTCTGCAGCATCCCGAAGCCCTTGCTGGGCACCGGGATCACCGGGTAGCTGCGCACCGCGCCCGCCCCGCCGTGCGCGCCCGCGGCCCCGCCGTGCGCCGCCGCCAGCCCCAGCGCGCCGCGCTCGCCCGCCGCCTCCTGCCCGCTGCACCGGAGGCTCTTGTGCGCCGGGGCCAGCTCGGGGCCGGCGGGCGGCGGCGGGTGCAGGGCGGCCTTGGCGGCGGGGGAGCCGGCCCCGGGCCCGCCGGCCGCCGCCCCTTGCAGGGAGAAGGTCCGCTTGCGGGTGCCGCCGTTGAACATGGCCTTGACATCCTCCCAGGCGTGCGACAGCTCCTCCGTGGCCGTCTTGTCGCTGAGCTTGAGGTGGCGGCGCCAGGAGTTGAAGTTGGCGGCGTCGGGCTGGGTGTACTTGGAGTCCGGGGTGCGGTGCGAGTGGAAGATGAACTTGTTGGGCGAGAAGTACATGCTGCAGTAGCTGCACTTGATGCACTTGGCGCGGGAGCTGTTGTAGCGCGCCGGGATGAAGCTGCCCCGGGAGCCCCAGGCGCACTCGTGCACCACGTCGAAGGCGAAGTTCTCGGGCAGCTTGGGCGGCTTGTGCTCGCCCAGGAAGGACTTGCAGAGCCGCTCCGCCTCCCTCTTGGTGATCATGCCGCAGCGGCGGGAGGAGATGGGCATGGCCCCGGCCCGCCGCAGGATCTCCAGCTGCACCGGCGTGCACTGCACGCAGGTGATGCCCAGGGCCACGCGCCGGTTGTGGATCTCATTGTAGCTGTAGTTCTTGAGCAGCGTGTTGGAGATCTGCGCCAGGCACAGCCGCTCCTGCCCGTCGATGACCAGGGACACGATGGGCACGCCGTACAGAGAGGTCTCACCCACTTGGTTGGGCTTGAGGGTATTGGAGCCCTGGTACGGCTGCAGCTCTTGCTTTGAATTTGGGGAGGAGCTTGCATCTCTCCCATTTCCCATCTGACTGGCGATCGCCTCCATTCCCCCCCAAAACGCCCCTGCAAAACGAAATCGGGGAAAGGCGCGGGTTAGAGGCGCTCCCGGGTCCCCGCCGCCGCTCCCGGCCCGCCGCTCCCGGGGCCCCGCGCTCCGCGGCCCGCCCGATCGCCGTTCCGCAGCCCGGCCGCTCCTCGCTCGGCGCCGCCGGCCCCGACCCGGAGCCCCTCGGGCGCTGCCGCAGGACCCTCTCCGACCGGCGGGGTCCGGCGAGGCCGGAGCGCATCCCCCGCGCCGCGGCCGCCGGTACCGAGCGCCGCCGCAGCCGCCCGCCGGGCGCGGCCCCGCGGCTGAGCGGCCCCGGGAGCTCGGGTCAAGGGCAGCCCGGGGGGGTCACCACCTCCGCTTCCTCCCTCGCCGAGTCGCCGGGAGGTGCCGCGTCCCTTCCCTTTGTGCCGGCTCGCCGGGCCGTGCCGTGCCGCGCCGGTTTGCGGCGGGCTCCGAGCGGGCTCCAACGAAACGCGCCGGAGGATGCGGCCGGAGCGTCCCCGGGGCCCGAGCCCCGGGCCGGAGCGGGCGGCCCCAAACTTGGCGCTCGGTGCCCGCGGGCGGAGCGGGGCGGCGGGCGCGGTGGCCCGGAGCCCCTTTGTCGTGTCCCCGGCAGGCGATTAGGCGCGGGCGGATTAGGGGCCGGGGCGGGCAGCGCCCGCCGCACGTAGCAGAAGGGCAGCAGCGAGCCAGGCAAATTGGCTTAGCGGGGAGGGCTCCCGGTGCTTAAGCCGCTTCCGTGGTAATTACACAAAATAACGGGGAGCGGGTCCCGAAAACGCGCCCCGCTTTGCGCCCCCCCACCCCCGTGCCCACCCTCCATCCGCCGCCCGCTCGCACTCACCGCGCCGCGGAGCCCGGCTGGACGTGCAGGCTCTGCTCGGGACTAGGGGCCGCAGCCCGGAGCCGGGGCCGCCATCGGCCGGGGGGGCCCGTCCGCGGCGAGCCCGTTCCCGGGGCAGCCGGAGCTGCGGGGCGCGGGGCGGGCGGGCAGCGGGCGCGCCCTTCACCGACGCCTCGGGGCCGCCGCCCGCCCCGCCGCCGCCGCCGCGTCCGCCCGGGCGAGATGCAACAAGAGCGAGTGACCAGCCGCGCCACCGAGGGAGGATCCGGATCCGTACTTGGAGACGCTGCACATTGATCCGGTGACAGCTAAAATAACGGGAAGACACACCCACTTAGCACCAGCATATTTACATTAACGGCCTCCGGGACCCCGCCGCCGTCAATCACCGATGCGCTCCAGTCAATCACGGCGCGGCTTTAAGGCACGGCGGAACGGGGAGGGAGCGGGAAGGGGGGAGGGCGTGGGGGGCCGCCACCGAGCGGGGACCCGCCCGGGCAGCCCGAGGTAAGAGCGGGGATCAGCCCCGCGCCGCACCTGCGTGGGGCTCCGCGCCCCCCGTGTCCCCCCCGCGCCCGCCTCCCGCGGCGCCGCCAGCCCGGGGGGAGCGATGCTCGTTGAAAGTTTGCGTGGGGAGCGGGCGGTAACGAAAAGACGAGCCCGGGGAGAGCGGCGGAGGGACCCCATCGAAATCGGGGATGCGCTGCTGCCGCGCATCCCTCTCGCAGCCGGGATGCGCGCTCCGGTGCGGGGCGCGGGTGCGGGAGCGGTACCGGGGACGAGGGGGGGACATCGGGCGGCAACGAAATCGCCGGGAGGAGGGGGCAGAGGGGGGCGAGCTCGTGTTTTTCGTTCCCCACGGGGGCTCAGGCCACACCGGCAGGACCGGCCGGCAGGACCGGCGGAGCGGCTTAGGGGACACGGCGCTCCGGTGTCCGCCGGTCGTGCCGGCGTGGCGGGGGCCTCTCGCCGCATCCGTGCCCGGGTTGGGTTCCCGCATGCGGCGCTCGTCACGGCCACGTTAATTAAACTGTAATTAATCATCGCGTCCGGCCGCGATCGGCGCAATTACAGCGATCAAACAGAAGTTAATAACGGCGCGGATCGCCCCCAGCTATCACTTTTGTGCGTGCCCCCGCGCCTTCCCTCCCCGCCATCGCCAGCGGCACCGGGAGGATGCGGCGGAGCCGCCGCGGAGCGAAACGCGGGTGCGGAGCCTCCTTTCTCCTCCGCGGCCGAGCCGAGCTCCGGCCGCGCTCCCACGCGGGACAGCGGCCGCGGCTCCCCCCGGGCCGCCCCGTCGGGGGGGACGCGGACCGGGCGCTGCCGGCCGGGCCTTGCGGCGCGGCCTTCCCGCAATGATCGCAACCCGAGCCGGTAATTATTCCTCGCCTTTTAATTATTTATCCTCGCCAGCCCCCCTCCTGCAGCCATACGGAGGCAGGAGCGCGGTGAGACGCTCCCGCGCTGGTCGAGCCCCGCTGCCCCGCTCGGCACCGCGTTTCGGGTGATCCCGCGGCGCCACGCCGGGATGCGAGGCACCGGGAGCGGACCGAGCCGGTACCGCCGGGGCCGCGAGGAGAGGAGGGGCTCCGGGAGGACGCGGCTCTGCCCCGGTCCCCTCCGCCGTGCCTCTGCCCGGTGCCCGCGGGGCTCGGCCGGAGCCCGGAACGGCGGAGGCGCCGCCGGTTCGCCCCGACGGCGGCGCGGAGCCCCGGAAAGGGGAACGGCCCCGAGCCCGACCCCGGCCCCGCCGCCCCGGCCGCGCTCCCCGCAAACGCCGTATCTTTTAACAGTTGAATTGACTGCAGTTTTTGTCAGTTAATTAGGTTTAATTTACATAATTAGTACAGTATAAAGAGTATTGGGGATAATCAGGAGGTACGTCTCGCTTACTGTGTAAACACGGATTCGGAATTAAAAATCAGATGTAATTAAGGCGTGTGCGCGCGGCTTTTAATTGTAATGAATTTCTAATTAACGCTCAACGATCGCCGCACGCGAGAGCCGGGACGTTTGCGGGCTCCGCCGCCCCCCAAACCGGGGACCCCCCCCCGGGGACACCCCCGGGGCCGGGGGGCGCGGAGGGGCCGCGGCGCCCCGACGGGAACCCCATCCTTCCCCGTTCCCCGGCCCGGTGCCGCTGGCAGACGAAGCCGGTGGATAATTTAGGTTAAAACTTAGGGAGCCGTGTCACGGGTGTATAAATAAATAATCACGCGTGGCGGGCGCGGAAGGCCCCGCGCTCCTGGAGGGCTGAGCCGAGATTGCCACATAAATCACGGCGGTCTAATTCAGTGGAAGTTTAATAAACGCCTCCTATTGGAAATGAATGTTCCCCATTTAACAGTTGTATCAGCACCATATAAAACCATGACCCCAATAAATTTAATTTTAGAGGCCGATCAATCCGGGCTTCTCTCCATCGATCCGCGGCGGCTCTGCACCTCCGCAGCCTCTTCCGCGGCCCTTCCCGCCGAGGCGGGGGAAGGAGCGTTTCGATTAGACTCTTTATTAGCAAAAGATTGCTCCGAGAGGCCTGAAAATTAAACGGTGACATTTTAATTACTGGACATTGACAAAGGGAGCGGGCGGCGGCTCTCCGCAGGCCGGGCACACTCCGCCTGACCCGGCTGCTGAGCCCCCGCGGGCCGGGGGGAGCAGCGGGAGCCGTGCGGGGCTCCGGGGGGCCTGGGGCTTCCTCTCGGTGCGCCCCGGGATCCCTTCCCGGGGCTGGGCACACCTGACCCCCACCCCGCCGCGCCTTCTCCGTGCATCCCGGCTCTCGCAGCGCGCATCCCCAGTCTGCGCACCCCTTTTTCTACGGCCCCCACCATTCCCCCATGACACCCCCCACACCCTCCATCCCCACAACACAGCCCCCGGCTCTCCCCAGTGTGCCCCAGGCCCAACCCCGCAGCTGCTGTCACCTCGTCCCCCGCCCGTCACCTCTGCGGCCACCCAAACCCTCCCCGCGCCTCTGAGCCTCCCCGGTGCTCCTGGGCCGGAGCGGCCGCGGAGGAGCGCGGGGTCGACAGGCACGATTTTATCGACCGGCTGGAACCGAGCACCTGGGCAGGGATGGAGCGGGACGAGGCGAGGGCAGCGCTCCAGTCCCTCCCGTGCCGTGCCGTGCCGGGCCCGCTCCGGGCCGGAGCCGCACTCACCTGCGCGGGCCTGGCAGCTCCGCTCGGCCGCGGGGAAGTTTTCCTCCTCCTGCTGCCCATAAAAGCCCCAGACATCCATTTGCCATCAAACCCCTCCCGGGCTCTCTGACAAACCTTGAACTTGCGCCGCGGGCCCGGCGCCGGGAGCAGCCGCGGCGGGGAGCGGGAGGCAGCGGCCGGGAAGGCTCAATCCATAAATCCTGTCCTCGGCTGCTTTATGGACAGAGCCTCTGCCGAAGGTAACGCAGCCCCGGGTCAGCGCAGCTCCTCGGCAGCCGCGCCGCAGCTCCGGCTGCAGCTTCCCGACGGGAAAGGCGCAGGATCGCAGGCTCGCTGTGGCTGCTGTGAGTTAGGAGAGACCTTAAAGCTCCTCTCCTTCCAACCCCACCTCCATGGGCAGGGACACCTTCCTCTAGAGCAGCTCGCACAACCTTTTTTTTTTTTTTTTTTTTTTTTTTTTTTTTTTTTTTTTTTTTTAATTCGGTGTGACCAAATACTACAATAGGAGATCTTAAAATTTCTCTTTTTCCCCGTTAGGTTTTCCCAGTCCAGGCCTGGCCAGTGCCGGTGAGAGCAGGAGGAGGCCAGAAAGTTTAGAGGACACCCCCCCAAATTCTGGTGCCTGTGAGGGAGTGCTGAAGATGAGTTATCCTAAAACACCGCTTACAGCTCAGGACCTCACCGTCATTCAGTGGGCTCCAGCTCCTCCCCTGGAGAGCCCCTGTGCCCCCCAGGCCTGGCTGTCCCCGCGGGGACACTGCTCCCAGCCAGCTGCCGCATTTGGGGCTCGGGCTGCTCCTTACCTGGCTCCCCGGGCAGAGGCACCACCATGAATAGCCTGCCCTGGGTGCAGAGGGGCTGAGGGGGCACAGCTGGATCCTCTGAGGCTCTCAGATGGGAGCTGGGGGCTCCTGGGGTGTGTGTGTCCCCTGATGGGCCCTGGTTGCGTCAGCTGGGCAAGGACTGCTCCCCGGGGGTGTCCCCGATTTCTCTGTGCTTATCTCTGCGGGTGTCACAGCCCAGCTGGAGTGGGATGAAGAGCACGGAGATGTGTCCGAGAAGCTGAGCAGCCCGGGGGCCCCTGGAGCATCCCGGAGACGGGATTCGCCGCTCCTGTTCCCTGCCCGAAGAGGCCGGAGGGGCTCTGTGTGTGTGCCCTGCCCTCGGGGACAGCCCCCGCAGAGCGGAGCCGCGACCTGGGACAGTCCCTGCCCCTGCTGCCCCTGCCCAGCCCGGGCTGCAGCTCCCGGGGGTTCCCGGAGCAGCTCCCGTGGGATGTGGCGGCTCCCGGGCTGTCCTGCCCGGGGCAGCGCTGGGCACGGGGCACGGCGGGGGCCACAGAGCCCAGCGAGGTGGCATCGTCCCCTCTGTCCCCTCTGTCACCGCCGAGCCGCCTCTCCCGCAGCTCTCGCTCTCCACCAAAGATTTGGCTCCCTGCCGGAGTTTTTTCCCCAACAAAGCCCCACATTTCCAGGTTTTGCCCGCACGCTCCCGCGGTCCATCCCTTTCCCTGGTGCCTCCAGGTGAGCTTTCCCCGCAGGAGCGGGAGGCAGGAAAGCCCCCAGGCCAGCCGCAGCTCCAGCCCTGCCGCTGGCTTTTCCTCCCGGGTATCCAGGGATCAGATGAAGCTCCCGAGAGCTGTTCCCGGCCACGGCTCAGTTGTTGACGCCACCGCACTGGCGGCGTGGAGCCGAGGGACAGCGACAGGTACAGGACCCCTGGCAGCCCCGCCTCCGCTCCCGGCTGTCCGGGCTGTTCTTCGGGAAACAAAGACGGGCGCTTTGCCTTTGGGATGCTGACAGCGGGCTGGATTTGGCCAGGGGATACGAGAAACTAAATATTTTCTAATTCTGCGCTGATTTAAAGGCGATCTTCCGCGGGCTCTTCCCACGGGAGCTGCGCCGGGCAGTGGGAAAGGGAAATGTGGAAAATACTGGAAGTTTGGGCACAGATGGGACATATTCCGTTTCCCACTCCCATGGGAATCATCATCACTGAGGGTATAGGAGGGGAGACAGAGAGGTGACACTGGTGTGGGGCTGCTGGGGGAGCCCTAAATGAGCTGCTGGGGTGAGGAGTGGGATTGGGGGGTCACTGTGCAGCTGTGGGATCCTCTGCTGAATTCATTACACACCCCTGATGCCATCCTCTGAGCAGCACCCAGCTGCAGGGTGTGATACTGCTGCATTTCCTGCAACCTTTCCAGCCAAGAAATCCTACAATTCAGACCCCAAAAAATGCAGCAGGGAAGAGGAGAGAGAGCAAAACCACCCCTGGGCAGCCCCAGGCTGGGGTGAGCTCCTGCCTGCGGGGAGAGCAGCACTGCCGAGCCCCTTCCCAGCACCCAGCACTTCCAGGAAATCCTCCCTGGAGCTTCATCCCATCCCTGGACATTTTGGGAACAGGGTGACGTTACACATAAAGCAGAGCCCGGGTATGTTTCGTGTCCTGGCCACCTCAAAGTCATTTTTGAGTGGCTGAGACAGGATTTGCTCAGCCCCAAAGCAGCCCGGTGGTGCTGCATCCCTTGGGGCAGGTTTGGGGGTTCCTGCACTGCTGGGGTGCCCCATGCCAGGCTCACCTGCACCCCACAAGGCACAGACACGGACTGGGATGTTCTGGGCGCAGGGAGAGGAGCCTGGGCTGGGTTCAGGATGTGGGTGAGCTCAATCCTGGCCAGATTTCCTGCATTCCCCCTCAGCTGTGCCCCTCGGTGCCGATGGGTGGTGGCAGGAATTGGGGTCCATGTGGGGGCAAACCAGCCCCAGACCCCATATCCAGGCAGGAGGGAAGGTCTCAGCTGGGAATGCCAACAAGGCTGAGAGGAGCTGCTGAATCCCAAACTTCCCTCCTCTGCCCTCTCATCCAGCCCCATTCCCCCCAGATTCTGCTGGGAAGGGGCAGATGAGCAGATCCCTGGCTGCACTGAATCCCAGGATTTGGGAGAGGGGATGGAGCCCCAAATTCCCCTGGACTCACCCCACTGATGAGCCACGTGAATTATAATTCTGTCCCTGCTTGAACCAGGAGGTTTTTCCCAGCTCCACCCCACACGGATTTTCAGGGTGAGTCCAACCACTCACCTGGCAGGAAGAGCAGCAGGAAAAGCCCTGGGATTGCTGAGTTTTAAACTAAATCCGAGAGAGAGAGAGAGAGAGAGAGAGAGAGAGAGAGAGACCTTTTATCCAGGGAAAGCTGCTGCGAACTGTTAGGGATAAATAAATGGCAGCGCTGCCGATGCCCTGCCCGGCTCACAGGGAGGGAATTTGTCTCACTTTAGCAAAAGGACCTGGAGGAACGGGCTGCCGGCTCATTCATTGCCTGTTATCTGCCAGCGAGGTTGTGACATCAGAGCAATTAAGACAAACTTTAGTCTGTAAGTTCATGCCTGCAACCTCTACACTTCAAAAGAAGACAAACGATCCCTCCAAGGAAGGAAAGCAAGTCTTTTCCAGGCTGCTTCCAGAATAACATTTAGGATTTGCAGTGGTTCGGGAGGAATAATTCACTGAATTGTGGGGGGGGGGTTGAAGCTGCTGGTAGAAAATAAACCACCTGAGTCTTATTTTATTTTTTAGCAAAAGTTTATTTCTAATGCAAAGACAAGCAAACAAACCCCAACCTCCTCCCACCCAACTCACTCACCCCAAACCTGCCTCTCACATTCGTGGTTTATTTTTTTTTTTTCCTTTTAATAAGCATTTTTACACAAGGACTGATTCAACCTGTGTTAGTCTGCTGTGGAAATGCCCCCAGGAACTGCAGGAGCCAGAACACCCAGCAGAGACACTGCAGCCATTCCTTCTTCCTGGAACACCAAACCTGGAGCCTGTGCTTGACCTGGCTGAACCCACAGCTGTGCCGGGGCCTGCCCACCCTCCCAGGGAAGGATTATTCCCAACATCTCGTCCATGGCTGCCCTCTGGCAGTGGGAGCCATTCCCTGTGTCCTGTCCCTCCATCCCTTGTCCCAGTCCCTCTCCAGCTCTCCTGGAGCCCCTTCAGGCCCTGCAAGGGCTCTGAGGATTCCCTGGATCCTTCTCTTCTCCAGGGGAACGTTCCCAGCTCTCCCAGGCTGGCTCCAGAGCAGAGCCCTGTCCTCTTTCACCTCCCCTTCTCCACCTCAGCAAACCCTCTCTGGCTCAGGGATCAGCCTGCGGAGCCTGGCCGTGGATGCTGCTCATGTCCCAGCAGCTGGCACTGGGAGCACAGAGGCATTCCCAGCCATCCACTGGCGTGGTGCTGACCCTCCTGGCACCCCTCACCTCCTCACAGGGTGGGCAAGCCCAGGTACTTCTCCTTTTTTGTCTGTTTGCTTTTGTTTTACAGTTAAACCCAGTGTTTAGTGGCTGTCTGCACTCAGAGACAGCCACCAACTCGTCAGGAAATCTTCTGGACACTTGGACAGGAGCAACAGTTAAAAAATACTCTGGAGTCAGGAAACAGAACATTCAGTAACCCAAAAATAGAGATATAAAATACTTGCTTTAAGGCTGTGTACAGTATAACTGAAGATAAACCTGGAAATTGCTCAGCAACAAAAGAAACAATTAAGAAAATTCCTTGATGAGGCGGTGAGGAAAAGGCAGCCAACAAACGCCCTGATTTTGTTGATGCTTCTAGGAAATAGTTGGGAGTAAAACAGGGTCTGGATAAACGGAGAGTCCAAAGTGGAGCTCCTGGTGTGGGAAGAGCTCTGGGGGTGCTGCAGAGCTCACTGGGCTCCCTGGGCTCGCCGCTCCTCCAGCATCCTGCACACCCACATGGACACCACCTCGGCGTTGCCGTCGTTGTACTGCACCACGAAGGGGTGGCCCTGCAAGGGGACAGGCAGGGTTAGCCAGGACAAACGCACGCAGCCCTTCCGCAGCAGAAACCCCACGGCAGCAGCCCGTGGCTGCGGCCCCAGCAGCGCCACAAGGCACTGACTCGGAGCAGTGGATTGCCCCGTGGTGGCCACACGGTCTGTTCTGAGCAGGGGGAGGCAGCCCAGACCCCTTGGAAATGCTCTTTTTTTTTTTTTTTTTTTGGTTGGTATTCCATTTGCTCATTGTGTTCTGAGCCAGCCCCTTTCCAGGACAGCTGAGCGGCTGCTGAATGGTGTTCGGGTAAAATGATATCCCAAAAACCCCCGTTAATCTGCTTGTAAATGTGTGTGGTGCCCTAAAATTCCTCTCTTTAACAACCCCCTGTGCATCCTTCACATGCACTGACCTTCCAGAGCCCAAGGAGGATCCAGGAGAGCTGGAGAGGGACTCTGGACAAGGCAGGGAGTGACAGGATGAGGTGTTTTGCCCAGCACTGGGGTGTTTTTGGGTAGAAAAGTGCAGGAATAAGATAAATGCTTTTATCTCCAACACAGCCTGGAAGCAGCTGTTTCAGCTCCTCAACACAACAGCCAAGGACACCAGAGAGAAGCAGCAGAGAACAATCAGGAGGCACAGGCAGGGCAGAGCAGAGGCACTGGGGCAATCAAACCCAAATATTCCAGCCAGCCCCTTCTCCTTTAGGATGGGGAGGCCCCGCAGCCAAAGCTCCCTCACCCCCAGGACATCCCTGCCTTTAGGCTGCTCCAAAGGGAATTTCAGCTCTGAAACCTCAGCTCTGCACACTGCTCACCCTGTTTGCTTTGTTTTCTGAGGATATTCCACCAAAACCTGGGGGTTTCCACGCTTTTCTCCTTAGGAATGAGTTTAACTTGAAATTACTTTTCAGATTTCCCATGTTTTCACTGCCCTGCTCCAGTGAGGGTTTTTCTCAGGCTGAAGGGATGTTTTTACTAGAAGCCGTTTTTTTTTCAGAATCTGGTGGCTGATTTTTCTGAGCTGTTGGTTTTGAAACTGGGAACGGGAGAGGAGAGATTTCCAGCAAAACTCAGCAGGACCCATCTTTGCAAATCTTGCTGGACAACCTGCAGCATTTTCAGGTCAGGCACCAAAAACCAAGGAGGGCACAAGCGGCCCAGAGATGTCCAGTGCTCAAGGATGTGCCAAAATCTACTTCCATACCCACTTTGCTGCTTTTAATACCTGACCTCACTCAGCAGCACCTGCAGCTGCAATAAAAACATTTATCTGAGAGCCCCGCAGAGCTGGGGGTGATGCAGGAGTGCATCCAACCTGGCCTTGGCCTTTTGCAGTGGGATCTGGAGTGAAAATCAGCACAGACTCCAAAAGAGGGACTTGCACTTGGCTCAGCACCCAAAAACGTCTCAGGGAATTATTGGAGTTTTCCTCCAAGGTCTCCAGCACAGCAGCTGCAGTGGTTTTCTCTCCCTTAAGAAATCTCTTCATAAACTCATGCCTGCCCTCCATAGTTTTGTCATTATTCAGCACCCAATGCCACATTTCCCCCTTTTCAGGCATCCTGAGCATTGCAACCTTCACCCAGAGCACACAGAGCTCAGAAAGCAGCGCCTGAAACTGGAGACTCCTCTGGAAAGGATGGAGAAGGGGCAGGGAGCTGAGACAGGGAGGGAAGGAAGGAAGAACAAGGGAAAAACCCAAATAAAAACCCAAACCACCAAGGGAGAAATGCAGCAGGACACAGCTGTCACCTCAGAGAGGAGACAGTGACAGCCCCAACAGTTTGGACACTGCCAATAAATCCAGCCACCAACAAAGTCCCAGCCCTGACTCCAGGAGCGAGCAATGTGTTCTCACCCAAACCCTGCAGCCTGCTGGGCTTAAATATTCCTGCAGGGATTTACTGCAAGGGAACACTGAGAAAAGGTAAATGTGTAGAAGCTTGAAATGCATTTTCTGTTGCAGGGATCAGTTCCAGTTCTGGTGAGGTTTCCCTGCCTGCTGTGGCATGCACAGCTTTATTTTTGGGGACACAGGATCCCATCCCTGTGTTTCAGATCTCCTCAGACTCCTATGCAGGTTCACAACTACACAATAACCACCTCCTTCCCAGCTTTTAAATATTGAGCCTTAAAACCACCTGGAAACAGCACAGCCAGAGGGAAACAGGTTTTTAAATATTCAGCCTTAAAAATACCTGGAACTCAGCACAGCCAGAGGGAAAGAGGTTAAAAACCCAGCACCAAACTGGTTTTTCTTACTGGTACTGCTGTGCAATAACCACCTCCTTCCCAATTTTTTAATGCTCAGCCTTAAAAATATCTGGAAAGACCACAGCCAGAGGGAAAGAGGATTTTAAATATTCAGCCTTCAAAATACCTGGAACTCAGCACAGCCAGAGGGAAAGAGGTTAAAAACCCAGCACCAGAGTGGTTTTTCTCACTGGTTGGTACTGGTGTGCTGTGCCCTGGCTCAGTGGGATGCACTGGGAATCCTGCAGGGAATGGGAAGTGGCTGCTGCAGAGCCTAGAGCTGGAAAGGTCAGGCAGGACAGGGCCAGGGCCGGCCCCAAGTGAGTGTCAGGCAGCCTAATTTTGTGTGTCAAGCCTGAAAATGAGATAAACAATGACAAACCAGGCTTTTTAAATGAACTTGTCTCTTCTGGTTCTCTTGATAAAGGGTACATTTCTCGAGTTGCAGTGTCCCACCAGACAGGTTTAACTCTTTCACAGGGCAGCTCCTGGCAGAGGGGGAGGTGAAGGATTTAAATACCTGACAGGAAATTAAAAGGGCAGTGCCCCCCTGAACACAGGGCCCTGGTAATTCCAACTCAGTGTTCACCAACCATCAGTCATTTAGCCCAGTCAATTAAATCCCCATTATTCAAGGGTAAAAGTTCCATCATTTTATCTACCCCTCAAATTCAGCAATTTGCTTTCATGGCTGTCTCCTCTGGCATCTTTGTTTCTGGTAATAACCCACCTTGAGCTCACTGCCACAGGCCTTGCATGGCACCCTGGGCAGGGCTGCAGGTCCACGGGCCTTTTCCAGCTCCAAGTGCCCACCTGGAGAGCGCAGCTCTGCTCCAGGAGGATGAAATTCCCTCTGGGATACAAAATCATCGCCCACAGCCCCAAATCCCTTCAGCTCTTCAGTCTAAGGCACAGGTAACAACTTCCACTGCCTCTCACACACAAATGCAGGGAAGAGCTGAGCTTCAGGAGAGCCTCTCTCATAAACAGGACCCTCTGGCCATAAAATGTTTGTGTTTGGGGAGCACCAGGGAGGTTCAGACCAATGCCAAAGGACAGGCAGACCAAAAATAATCCCCTCATGCAACGCCTGGGATTTCAGACACAAAAGGAGTCAGTGTTTATGGGAGACTGCTTTAAAGGTCCATGGAACGGGCAGCTCCCAGCCTGGAATGGTGACAAAGCACATTCCCAGTGTGAAATGCCAGTCAGCCACAGATTTCCTTGGAAATCACCAAAAATGAGGGATTTTCCTCCCCAGGGTGGTGCTCCCTGGGGCACAGAGCACGGCAGGAACCTGAATCCCACATGGTGGGAGAACATGAGATCTAACCCACTCCAGCACCTCCTTATATTCCTTTCCCCTGGCACAGTGAGAGGCTGACTGGGGAGGGCAGCCAATTAAAAATGATAATAAAATTCCTCATGCTTAGGCAAGGCAGGTGGGAAATGAGTGGCACTGCACTGGTTGCAGTGGTGCCATCCTTTTAACATTTCTTTTTCCAGGGACCCTCCCAGCCTGAGCTCCATTTATCACCAAGCAGCACAGACAAATCATGCCTTCCATTAAAAAAATTCTGAACTCAACACCACAAAAAAACCACAATAAAAAAGATCCCAACTGTTGCAGCCACAGCCTATCAAGACAATGGCCGTGCCCTCAGACAGCATTTCAAATACAGTTTATTAGTGTGTGATATGAAAAGGGTATTTTTATTGCATGATATAATGCAATGGGACCTTGGGCGCTCTGCAGAAGGACCTTGCACTCAGAAGTGTAATGAACCCATAGTCCAAAAAACATTATACTGTACATTAACCTATCATTAATGGCACATTAGGGCTGGGGGCATTGCACGCTCGCTGGGCAGGGCTCCATCAGGACAGTGTGCAGGAAACCACAGTCTTCCCAGGCTTAAAACAAATAGAGAAAATAAATATTACTGCTGGCTGCAGGCTGCTCTGAGGGAAGCTCACTCGCTGCTTAACTTGCAGTTTTTTAAAGGGGGCATGAGGAAGATGCAGCAGTTTTTTGGGTGGTGTTGGCATGCCCTGAATGCATCAGATGCAGCTCTTCCTGCCCAAAACACAGCCCCTGATAAGAACAGAGTGTAAGCTGGAAGCCTGCTCCCCTTCCCTGCCATTCCCTAATTCCTCCCTGGCAGTAGGAGCCGGGAATGGGAAGAGCATCCTCTGACCAGCTCTCTGCTGGACACCTGGGATCTGTTTTGCCCCTGCACTCATTTCACCTGAGCAGAATTCCAGCCCTGCCAGCACCAACTCCATGTGAAACACGAGCAAACCACCAAATCCCTGCTGCTCCCAGAGCAGGAGAGATGTTCCAGGCCTTCCCCCACTCCAGGTGCTCTGCTCAAAGGAAACCACAGAGCAAATGTTGAAAAAGGAAAGCCTGGCTGGCAGCTCATGCCTCCAACTCCAAAAAATTCCAGCTTGGCTGTCCAACAGCACATCCCAGTTGGCTCTCCCATTGCTCCTGAGGTGCCTGCGCTGTGCACAGCTCTTGTAGGAACTCAGGGCATGGATTTGAGGGGAAATCCCTGCCCATCCTCATGTTTAATGGGGGACAAGTCCCACCTCCAACAGGACAAACACAAAGCTCGGCTCTGGAGCTGCACCAGCTTCCCAGGACTCCTGGAAACACCAAGTGCTGAGCAACCCAAAGAGCTTCCCAGAATTCCTGGAAACACCAAGTGCTGAGCAACCCAAAGGCTTCCCAGAATTCCTGGAAACACCAAGTGCTGAGCAACCCAAACCACCCTGAACTGACCCCGGGGCCCCCTCCAGTGCCCTCAGCACGTGTTAGGATTTCATCACTCCAGCCCTGCCTCCAGTGCTGGAGGAAGGATTTTCCATCTCGAGCTGCTGCCTCCAAGGACAAGCCACACTAAAAGCTGTTCTAATTATCTGTGCCAGCTATCCACAGCATCCAACTGCGGCTCCCACAGCCAGGAATAGCAGCGAGGAATCCTCAGGCCAATTCTCTCACTGCAGACTCCCAAAACATCGTTAATTCACAGGCACAGAAGGTGGCAGGGCATCCTCAGGGGATGCTCCACGCAGCTTCCGAGGCTGGAGTGGGGTAAAAACTCTGAAGGCTGAGCACAGGTGAATCCACGGAGACACAGAACCTACCCACACGTGAAAGGACCTGCAGGACACTCTAAGTGTGATCCAGCTGCTCCACCTCTTGTTTTCCCTTTGAAATTTTGGGATTTTTTTTAAACTCTTTAAAGAAAAGTGTGAGCACCTGAAGGGCTTGGAACTGCAGGGACTGGGAGGCTCAGCCTGTGTGTCTGCCAAGAGTGTCCCCAGTGTCCCAAAGATGCAGCAAGGTCAGCTGGAGCCTCCTTGTCCCTTCCAAATGGGACTGCAGATCACAGATTAAGCTTAACCCTAGAACTGCAGCTCCTCCTTGGGGCTGTGCCTGATCTGGGAGCGAGGTTTGCTGGCCCAGTTCTCTCTCACTGTTCTGTCCTCAGACTATTTTGGGCAAGGACTGCGCTGCGGCGCCGGAGAGGCTCCAGCACCCCCAGAGCTGTGCTCAGCTGGGTGCTGGAGACAAAGCCCCAGAGCAGGGGGTGAAACCATGGCATCACAGAATCACGGCATCCCCCAGTCATGGGCTGGAAGGACCTTAAAACACACCCAGTCCTCCCCCTTCCACACCCTTCACCACCCCAGGCTGCTCCAATCCAGCCCTGAGCACTCCCAGCAGGGAGCACTGGCGTTTTCTGGCAGCAGATGAGGCAGGAACAAGAACACATCCACAGGGAAAACCAAGTCTGGTTATTTTCCTGGAAGTTTCTGCTCCTTGCTCTCTCCTCAGCTGACAGCAGAGCCCAGCCTGCTGAGCAGCTCCACTCGGGGAGTGGGGAGTTTTGTTTGTTGCATGGCCTCCCTAACATACACTGTAATTAAAATGTTGATTACTAAACAGTTTAAATATATGACAGACAATGCAGTTAAAGCCTACAGTTAGGTCAATATGTGATTTAGATTTGCCATTTAAAAACTCTCATTTAAATTTTGCATACATTAATCACTACCATACTTCAATGTTCTGATATCCACCTGACTACACTATTAAAATAAAACTTGCTGCCCCAGGGAAATCCTACTTATTCTTAATTGTTTCGAGGCTTTGATGGGCTTTTAATCTAAGATTAATTTATGCAATTTTAAATAACTCTTCTTATGATTAATAAGCTTGAAAATTAAAAGGAGTCTAAAGCAATTATAATGAGCATTTGGTCATAACCTCATTAGGAGAAGGAGTGAAGGATACAGCTCTGGAATTCTTACAAGACTACAATTTAAGGTTACTTTCAGAGGAGTCAAACATAGTTCTTGAAATTGCAAAGGCAGATTAGCCTAGGTCAGCCTTAGAACTATGGCTACCTAGATTAGCACACTAATGATTCTATCCCTCTGATGATATGTGAGACACTGAAAAGATGATGCAAAACAAAGATAAATGGATAACACAATTAAGCACTGAAGCCTTGGGGTTATATTTCTTCCTTATATTTTTTTAAGAAGTACTTTTTTCTCATATTATTTATCTGTTTGTAGGTTGGCTTTCACCAATGCATTTTTCCTTTTTACAGGATAAAGTTAACTACAAGTGATTTTCAGCCGGCTTAGTTTTGTTGAGGCACCAAAACTCTCCTGCAATTTCCAGAATTTGTCTTCAAATAACAACAGTCCCCAGGCCTGATGGATAAATGAAGAGGAAGAACACCTTAACTTTGCCCTCAACACCTCAACCTGAACAGCAACTGTCTACACACCTCAGCCGAATTTCCATTTTTAAACAGCAATACGGATTCTTCATTATGATCAAAGTATTATTTTCAAGCTTTGGACAGGTGGTGACCCCAAAACAGATCCCAGAGACCCCTCATGCACTTGACTGATGTGTCCAAGCTGGCAACTCACCACCAGACAAAGGGTCAAGAGGGAATTTCTCAGGTCAGAACAGCAGGAATCGGAGCAGCTCCACTCCACAGCTGGCCCTCACTTCAAACTCCTCAACCCCTCCTCCTGCAGGACCCTGGGTCTGCTATTTGTTCCCTTCCTGTGGCAAAGACTGGTCTGAAATTTACTACAGGGTTTAGGGTTTGGCTGTGGCACAGAGGAATCTATTTGCCCATCTGCAGATCATTCTTTCCACAGCAGCTTTGCTTTTGATATTTGTTGTTAAAGCAGTAACTGTCCTTGGCACTCCTCGCGCTGCTCGGCTGAAAACGAGCCAGCTCCCAGCAAAGGTATTTCACTTTTTGTGTTATGACTCTTAAAAACTCTTAAAACAAACTAAAGCAGCCGAAATCTAATTGGAGTTTACTTCTGCAAGTGCTGCTGAGGTTAAGGAGAGCTGCAGAGGAGGAACGGGGAGAGTGGCCCAAGGCTGATGGAGTCTGTCAACATTAGCAAGCTGTCGACAACAGAAGCAGCTCTGCTGAGTGAAACGCTCGGCGCAACATTTCGGGGATGGAAGAGGTTTGACTTTTGCCCAGCTCTGGTCTGGTTTGTGGCCTCAGTGCCCATTAGTAGCTGGAGCTCATTAGGTGTGTGCCTGGAGCACATCTTCTGGTGGGGCTTCATTTGAAATCGATTCAGTTCGTGAGCTTCAAGACCTGGCTGGGATGAGAATGAGAGAGTGGGGGCTCAGAAAGAGCAGAAATGCACACCTGACCTGAACTCTGGGGGAGCTGCACCTGCAGAAGTGTCCTCAGCTCCTGCACAGGAATGGTCTTGGTGACACCGAACAGAGCTCGTCAAGAATTCAAAGCTGATACAGAATTTCCTTCAAACAAGGACTAAGTGTTCCCCTAGACTCAGGGGGGAAGGGTGAAGAAAACAACTGCTTTCCCCAAATTTTTCGACTGAGAAAAAAAAAAAATTGCTAAGCAAATTACTAAGCTGAAGTAAACTGAAACAATCTCCTAAATGTTTTTCACCCAAACCTTGGAGAAGAAAATGCTGCGTGCACACACGCACAAATAACAACAATTAACAAAAGCAAAAAAACCCTGAAAATGATGTGGCTGGAAGCAAAAAGGGAGAATGGAACAGCTCGTACTTCGTTAGCATTTTTGTGATGAAGTTTCTGCAAATGAACAAGTTGTTTTTAAAAGTACCACTATAATCATCCTGCATTCCATGGCTGCACACTGCCTGCACGGAGTGCAAAATGACATCCCCATGTTTGGCAGGCTCTGTAGAAGGACTCAATAAAGTATTAAATGATGGAGGTGAAGGCACTGCCAAATCCCCTTGTCTGAGGAGTAGGGAAAGCTCAGGTACGAAACAATACTGGAATAAATGCACAGAGCCCTGCTGAAAACACAGAGAGAGCAAAATATATCACACTAGTTGGCTTGGGGAAAAAAATATAAATTCCTTTGACTCTCTCCCAAGGTCACTGAACAAGGACCAAGGCCACCAGCAGCATTTCCACGCTCAGAGCTGTATTTTAATCCAGAGGAGCCTTTCCCTGGTGGAAACCTGGCTCTCCCCAGCCCAGCAGGTACAGGCTCATCCCAATTTATACCAGCTGAGCGTTTCCCCAGCCTCACCCATCAAATCCGAGCGGGAAGATGCACATTGATGGGACAGTGAACTTTTCCAGGGCTGTATTTTGGGGTTTCAGCCCGAATAAAGCCGTGTGCTCCGAGCTCTGCCCCGGCTGGGAGCGCCAGCAGCCGGCTCCGGAGTGGAGGCCGCGGCTTAAAAAAAAGGAAAATAAATAAAAAAGAAATCATGTTTAATTTAAAAATTAGAAACTGGAGCAGGCTGTGAGCACAGAGGTTGATTGAAACAAAATTTAAATTCCTGTCAAGCCCATTTAAACACAGGGGCCCTTCATAGGCAATTAGCTGCTCCCTGTGAAGGCTGAGCGAGGCCGGGCCTGGTCACTGTGAGGAGCCGAGAAAAATTAACTAAAATCAGGCGCTATGAAATATTTAGCCTCCCAGTTTATCACCGGGGTTTGGAAGTGTAAACAAGACAAAAATCGATTCCTCGGTGCCCTCCAATCAATCCCCCAAAATGGCGAGGGCATCTGTTTCTGCTCAATTTTGTTTACTCTGGCAGATTTGCCTTAATTGCGGTTGTTTATCTCCCGTTGTCCCCGGGGCCCTAATCTCCCGATTACTAATACTTAACACTCATTTCACATCTAAAGCTACTTCTAATCCTCAACAGGTTTCTGGAGCTCTTAAAATGATGGAGGCCAGGGAGATTTCTCTTTGTGAGAGGAGCATTTTGCGACCCGCAACCAGCTGGGCCCAATCGTCACCAGGGATGGCGGCAACAAAGGTGCTAAAAGGCTCTTTCACAAACTCTGCCTCTCCGCCGGGAATGCCACCGAGAAAAAAAAGGCCTTTGATGGGGAAAAAAGGGAAAAAAACCACCCTGAACAAGGGAGCTCGAACAGTCCAGCCAAATAAAGTTACTGTCATAATCAAGCGCTGTCAATCACAATGAAAATCCAATTAAAAAATCTTTCAGCACGGCCCCTCTTCAGGAGAAAAATGTCCCCTATTTATATGCGGGTTTTTTTTCTTTTTTCTTTTTTGTCAACTGCACAAATTAGAAAGTCGTATTAATTGATTTTTTACTACTTTAGGCCCTGATCCTCCAGCAGAATTTCTGCGGATGGAAGAATCAAGCGGCACAAATCTGATTAAGGGATTTGAGGCATAATGCACACAGGTCACTAAGAAGCCATATCTCTATCTCCTGCTTTATACTCTGCTTATTCATAGGCAATTATTACTCTTATTTAATACTGCAGGAGTGTCCTGAGGTGCTAATTGGACTAGAGACCCACATGTAGCTGGTACTGCACAAGCACCAGCCATTTTAATCTATGCAGAGTGTCTGAACAGATTTAAAACGCCAATTTCATTACACAAATAAAAATCGTACGTGGATTTCAACAGTTGCCTGTTAGGGTAAATTCCTTGATGAATTTGGAATGAATAGAAAGGACAGTATTCTGGGATTTAAAGACAGGGGTCTTATTTTGGAACTGCTAACAGATTTTTTTTTTTCCCCTCAATTTTTCAAAATAAATACGTAAGGAAGACAGCTGACATAAAACATCAACGAGGCAAATGCACAACTTCTCAACATCCAGTAATTGAAAGATTTGCAATTCTGCTACCAAAATGAGTGAGATGTAAATATTTGTCCCTGTGCCTGGAGAACTACTGAACAACCAGCAGTGCCAAATGAAACATTTGCTCAAATTAAACTGCAAAGCCCAGGAGACTCAAGTAACCAAAAAATATGAACTGTATCCCTCTAAGCTGTTGCCAATTTGTTTTTGTCCAATTTCCTTAGATTTTCAACACCTCTTTGAGCCAACTCGAGTTATTCCTTTTCACATTTCACAGGGAAATGCTGCTGCTTTGTGCAGCTCTAGGGCATGGTAGGAGGGGAATATTCCCATTTATTCCCAGATATTATTCCCAGTTATTCCCATTTGCTGGAGGAACTGGGTGATCCCACGGCAACGGGTGCAGCAGGCAGGGAATGAAGGCATCACCCCTTAACCCCGTCACCATCCTGCTCTTGGGTGGTTGCTGGATTTGGTGACACTGATAGAATGGATGTCTCCATTTCAAGAGCTGATTGCTCAAGTGGCACAGAACTCACACCCCAAGGACAGAGATGGCTTCCCCCCCACTTTTTTTTTTTTTGAAAGACAGAGAGGGAAATATCCCTGACCCACCTTTCCCAATTTCAGCTCAGTGAGCTATGCTGCCACCTGAAGAAACACAGATTTTTTTCCTCTTAAGCTACCCTGACCAAGGAAGATACTGAACACGCAGTGACGGGAGCATCCTGAGCCCTGCTGTGAAATCCTTGCCTCAATATAAATTTTGCTTTGTCTTCAGTGTATCCAGGGTTTGATCCAGAACTCCTGGTCCACTGCATGTCTGAACTGAGAGACTGAAGACCTAGTTCATTATTTACCACATATATTTCATGATTGAACTGGATGATCCTAAAAAACCTTTCCCAACCTAAACAATTCTATATTTACAACAGCTGAAATACTTGGCTCTGAACATTTTTTCCTTGAGAAAGCAGGAGAGAGCCCTTTCCTTCACATCTGCTTGTGTTTGGTGTCTGTCAGGACTTCCCCTTGTCATGGAGTGAATAACTGGGATCGTTGTGGCAGGGGAGAGGCTGAACATCTGCAAACAAAGCCATTCATCACAGCTCCAAGCACAGACAATGTTATCAACCCTGATGGGAGATCCTGCACTGGCCCAGCATAAAAAAAGCCAAAGAGGGAAAATTCTTGGCTCCCTGTGATTCAGCAACAATGCCCAAACATCTGGACAGGTGCGCACAACAAGCATGGATGTCTAAAGCTGGCCTCAAGCATCTCTGGGGTGTGTTTGTGCAAAGGGAAGAGCTGAGAGTCCTCTGGTCTATCCCAAAAACCATCATCATCGTCCAAACCCCAGCCCTGGCTCCTCAGTGATACCACTGGGGGAAAGCCCTTTATTGACAAACCTAAGCACCAGTGTTTTATTGGCTTTATTCTGGGGCTTTAGATGAAAATCCAGGCAGGATTATGCTGATCCTCCATTTGTTTGTTTAAACCATAAAAGTATTTCCTGAGAGCTGGAGCCAGGGGTTTAACACAATGAACTGCAAATATGTTTAGCTACTGTGCAGACCCCCTGAAATAAAGCTACATAAAATATAGCTCCTTAAAACCACGCATTTTTAATTCCCTTGTTGTACTTGTTGGAGATGTGGGAACAGGCAGCCAGAATGCATTTTTGAGTCTCTAATATCTTGACACGTGTCTTAAGATATTTAAATATACAAACTAACTGCTTATGTGGAAAAAAATACCCATTACAGCCAATAAAATCAGGGTGCCTGGTCCAGAGCCATTCCTGGAATGGAGAGTGGCATTGCTGGATGCATGGGAATGGGAAATTTCAAAACTCTATTAGGCATTGAAATAAATAAAATACCAAAGGAGAACAGGTTTTCCAGCATGTCAGCAGCCTTGACACATATGATGTACAATTTATCACACGATGTTTAAATTGACACAATTTAAATTGATAAAATATCGACATAAGAAGCATCAGTAATTTAAATTTTAAGAAGGAGAAAAGCTCCTGGTTGTGTTGACAACTTGAAGAAGAATCATTAGATCTGTGCAAAAGTAATGGAGTGCAGGAGGTGACTGCCATCCTTTCCCTGCCCAATTTTTCCTTGAGAAATCCTAAAGGCTGTGCTTTGATGCCTCCACAGGAGAGCACAACAGAGTAACTGCTCCATTCCTGACTTTTGGTGTTTCGAATGCCGTTTTTTACGCAAACGCCTTTCATTCCAATAACCATCGTGCAGGAGTTCAATGCTGCACTAACAACAAAAAACCCCTCACCAAGAGACTCCAGCAATTCCAAAAAAAGCACCAACAATCTGCAGCAGCCGAGGCCGAGCTTGCAGCTAAAGGAGAGATTTTAAACAATTACCAAAGCAGGGCAGTGATATCATAAAGGCAATTTCTGCGCTAGCTTGTTTTCTGCAACTCTCCCTGCCTCTGAACAGCTAGAACAGATAATAACTATTAGTAAATCAAACTCCTGCAATATCCAGCTGTGCCTCCCCCATTTACATACAGATAGAATGGGTATATGTTTTTAATATGTATGCCAGGCGTAGTTTTACCACAGCTGAAGTGCACGCTACAAAGGAGGAGGAGAATGGGAATGGAATCAGCATGAGATAATAAAGTGGCCTAGATAAAGTATTAGCCAGCGATTGATCTCAAACAGGGGATGCTGCTTCTCTCTGACCTGATTACTTACTATGCATAGATTCCATTAAATAGAGCTTAGGATGGAAAGCTTTGGGAAAATACCGTAAATACAGGCCCAGCCCCAGCCTGGCTGCTGCCCTGGACTCTGGGCATGAACAGCAGTTAAACCTTCTCTGGGTTTAAACCAGAGTCTAAACCTTCCCTGAGTTAAAACAGGAGTTAAACCTTCCCTGGGTTAAAACAGGAGTTAAACCTTCCCTGGGTTAAAACAGGAGTTAAACCTTCCCTGGGTTTAAACAGGAGTTAAACCTTCCCTGGCTACAAACAGGAGTTAAACCTTCCCTGAGTTAAAACAGGAGTTAAACCTTCCCTGGGTTAAAACAGGAGTTAAACCTTCCCTGGGTTAAAACAGGAGTTAAACCTTCCCTGGCTACAAACAGGAGTTAAACTTTCCCTGGGTTTAAACAGGAGTTAAACCTTCCCTGGCTACAAACAGGAGTTAAACCTTCCCTGAGTTAAAACAGGAGTTAAACCTTCCCTGGGTTTAAACAGGAGTTAAACCTTCCCTGAGTTAAAACAGGAGTTAAACCTTCCCTGGGTTTAAACAGGAGTTAAACCTTCCCTGGCTACAAACAGGAATTTAAACCTTCCCTGGGTTAAAACAGGAATTTAAACCTTCCCTGGGTTTAAACCAGAGCCTAAACCTTCCCTGGGTTTAAACAGGAAGACCACTGGTAAATTCTGAGGTTGTTCCTTTCTCCCAATGGACAATTTTTTCCCCATTACTTGGTGAAATCCCTTATTTCACTGCTGTGGAACAAATCAGTTGATTTGATTACGTACATCCAGAAAAACCAGTGGGATATCTTGTTTTGGGCCTGGCTGCAGGGAAGCGAGGGCAGTGAGTAAATAAATAATAAAATAAATAAATACAGCAGCCTGATCCACCTGCACATGGACATCTGTGGCAATGAAAAACCTGACTTTAAACAGGAATTTCACCCAGCCTCGGCTTAGGCCCTATTTCCTGACAAAATGGACATTTTGGGTTTAGTAAAAAAGAGCTTTTTGCATGGCAGGCAGGGGAAATCCATCCCAGGATTCTGGTGGAGGTGCCAACCTGGCACTCCAGGCACTCAGCTCCTCAAATGCACCTAAAATCCACTGATTATCAGCAGAGGGGGGAAAAGATTCACCTTCTGCTCCCTTCAACTTGCTTTCAGTCCTTAATCCTCCTAAACTGGTCACAAAATCGCGACTTCCAGCACAGCTGGTGTCTGCAGGGGAGGAGAAGATGCTCTGGTTTGTCTGCAGGTGAGGATGGGCGTGTGACACCTCCCATCCTTGCTGGAGCACTGCTTTTAATTAAAATAAACCAACCCAAAATGCAGTGAACGAGGTGAAACCCTGCTCTGGTTTAAATCAGCCAGAAGGTGACCTTGAAGATGCAGGGTTTCAGTGCATCCCTCTGTGCATTCCTTCCATCCACCAGAGCCACGTGGCAATTCCAGCAGTACAGAATTAAAGGATGCAGGGGTGAGAAATTCCAGAATTCCCAGGATTTTTGTGCTCAGGGGAGGTGGCACTCAGTGCTCTGCTCGAGGTGGGGCTCAAATGGACTCCCATGACCTTGGAAGGCTTTTCCAACATCATTAATTCCACAATATTTAAAGTTTTGTGTTTTTTTTCTGGCCCTGTTTACCAGCAATTATAATTTAACTTCTGCATACATATTCAGGCAAAGATATATATATATATATATATATGTGTGTGTATACATCTGTGTACACAGACACATAATGCTAATGTGTATATTCATACTGATTTTATAAATAAAGTGCTCCTTGAGAAGACTGGGGAAAAGCAAAAACAGAAAGGGTTTGAGTCTATAAATATAGAATATATAAATAAAAATAAAGATATAAACATATTATATAAATATTAATTATAGAAAAATATTAATTTTAATAGAAAACAATTATATAATATATCATCATTATTATTGTAAACATATATTTAAATATAATGCGAAACAGAGATATAAATACATAATATTACACATATCCTCTACAATATAAAGGAGTGAGCAGCTCCTATTTCACTACTCATTGTTGCAAGCTCATTTCTGACTGACTAAAAAGGAGGTGGGGAAAAAAAAAGCATTACATTGTTTAAAAAGTAGGAACGCTCCTCTTTTATTTATTTTTTTTTTTCCCAGAGGCGCCGGAATTTCCAAATAATTTCACAAAACACCTCCTTTAAAGGGGCCCAGCACCCTCCAGGGCATGTAGTTGTAAAGATAAATCTGTGCACTTCCCTGCTACTGCAGGCACTCACCCTTTGGCCTCATTTTTATGGCTCTACACCCTGGAGTGGTGTTATTGCTCACAACCATCCCCACGCACACTTCTGGGGGGCGCTGGGATCTGCAGATGTTTTATTTATAAGTGGCAGGCCCATTGCATCACCAAAATGTGCATTTGCAAGCAGAGAGAGAGGTTTTCTGAAAGCCCATTCCATTGTTTTAATAGCTGAGGCACCCAGCCATGGCAGAACGGCGCACGAGGTAAATGTGGCTGCAGCTCCAGAACCTGCTCCAAGTTTTCTCAGATGTGACTAACTGCAAGAATTTCCCAGCCATCAAAAGTTCATAAAAAAAGACAAAAATCAGCCTTTGGTATGAGAAAACTCAAAGTGCAGGGGCTCTGATAAACTTTAAGGTGTCATTTCAGCGAGGTATTTAAGCAGGTGCCCAACTCCAAGTGCAGATTTGGGGGAGTTAACACCCCTAAAATGAGATTTCACAGTTAAATACTTTCCTAACCAGGAAAGAGACTGGTCTGGATTGGGAGACACCTGCCCCTGGGCATCTTCACAGATTAGCCTTTAACTAGAGAGCTGCTGCAGCAGAAAAACTTGTTTATTCTCACAGAAGCAATGAGAAGATTCTCTTTCTTGGAAGCAAGAAATGAGAGGATGCACCAGTGTCTTGATCCAGTTAAAATCCCTTACAATTATTCCTGTATTCCAATTATCTCTGTGTATTTCGTGCACAGATGTACATTCATTTCAAATAAATACGTATATTGAAATGTATATTTAATTTCAAATCATGATGGTTTTAGAAAAGCTTTTGAGTTGCAGCAAGCAGAATATAAAGGAAAGTAAGGAAACATTTAAAAATTGAAGGGGTTTGACGTGAGCCAGAGGGGATTGGGAGTCTACATAAATTGTTGCAAACAGCAATAATTAACAATTGAAAAATGACAATTGCACAAGAAGTGGGCTCTGAGCTCAGATTCCAAGCCTGAGAGCCCTTCCATGGGCACACCTCACCAGATATTCTCCTTCTCCTGCAGCCAATCTGGTTTCATTTTACATGACCACCACTGAAAAGAGCGGCTCTTGCATTTCATTAAAACACATATTTTAACCCCACTCTCTGTTTTCAATCCTCACTTTTGGGAAGGTTCAGGCTGGCAAATGCTGACAAGGAGTGACCTACATTAAGCTGTAATCCCTGGACATCCAAACTGGAAGGAAATGTGTATCGAGCACCAAAATGGTTTTGACTGAAGCTCGATAGTGGCTGTGAAAGTTCTGAGTTAATTCCCCAAATCACAAGTGAAGAAAACAGCAAAATACCCAAAATACCCAAAAAACAGCAAAATACAACTTCAGAACCACAATCCCACCCCTGGTTTGGGTGCAAATATGGAATTGCTGCACAAGCAGGAAGAGTTTAGAGAGAAATGCACTGAGCACACTGAAAAATGCAGGAGAAAAGAGATAAATTTCTACGTAAATGACCAAAAAATATTCACTGGCAAACCCAAACTGAGGTTTCACTCACCATTAAATCTTCAGGTGCTGGCCTTTCCTTTGGCTGCTTCTTCATGCTGTGTCATAAAACAAAATGTTTGTATCAAAACAACTGCTTGTTGATTTGAAGTGCAGAAATATTGTTTTATTTAAAACGTCCAATTATTGAATTGTGTTTTATCTCTTTTATCACAGAGTGAAGAATTTCAGTGTATTTCTTAACTTTATCAGGGCTGATGTGGGACAGGGTTCCTAACAGTAACCAAAATATTAATTTGGGGTTTTTCCTCCCTCCCAGCCTTCCCTCATGGGATGCAGGGCTCCACACTCTTTGTAACCATGAAAGGTGTGTAAATACAGAGATCCCCAAAAACCAGGATATACAGAGAGAGCTGATTCCCATTTTCCCAATTGCATTTTATCCCTTTTATCACGGAATGAAGAATTTCAGTGTACGGGACACAGGGCTCCTAACAGTCCCCAAATATTAATGGATTTTTTGGTCCCTCCCAGCCTTCCCTTATGGGATGCAGGGCTCCACATTGTTTGTAACCAATGAAGGTGTGTAAATACAGAAACCCCTGAAAAACAGCAGGCACAGAGAGCTGATTCCCATTTTTTTTCCAATTGTATTTTATCCCTTTTATCACAGACTGAAGAATTTCAGTGTATGGGACACAGGGTTCCTAACAGTAACCAAAATATTAATGGGATTTTCCTCCCTCCCAGCCTTCCCTGATGGGATGCAGGGCTCCACACTGTGTGGATTTCTGTATTTACACCCCATGAAAAGCAGGGATTATGTATTTGTACATTTGATTTGTATTTGATTACGTACTTTTAAATCCGTTTCTGTGGATTTCTGTATTTCCACACCATATTTTCCTGGGCATTATGACACAGCTCAACACAAAGAATTATCCAAACAGGTGGGAAATCCAACTCCACCTCTGAACACGCAATACCCTGGGGTTCCTACCTTCACTTTCCCCCATTTATTTCCATTACCCTGCAGGGT